>NW_013952544.1:1185780-1188543 GCF_001266775.1 Austrofundulus limnaeus
AAAAATATATTTTTACAGCTTTTAGTTTTTAATATAAATTTTCAATATGGTCACCCAACACTTAACAATAGCCAGCCATTTGGCTACTCAAGAGGTAGAGGAGCCAAATGTCTGGCTCACTGCTGCCAACTAGTGGTCAGAGGCTGAACTACAACATAAAAATGAACGGCTGGCAGGAAAGTTGACATTTTAAACCTTAATAAAAAAAAATCGATACAGGGCTTTAGAATATCGATACAGTATCGGTAAATGAAATATCGCGATGTTTCAGTGTATCGATATTTTCTTACACCCCTAGAAACGAGCGTCCACCCTTCTCCGACAGGACCACAACCTCAGATGTGGAGGTTTCTGTTTAATGTTCCCGTCACGCACTGCAGACTGATCCCACTGTTAATCCACGCACTGAAGAACAGATTGTTGTGACACTCCAACCAGAGATGACAGCATTTTTAATCCTCAGTAAATGTTACAGATTTTGAGCTCAGATTGAGCAGATCAGTATTTCGTCGATACGCACTGGAGGAATTATAATTTACGACTCCTTCCTGCTCGCCTCTCGTTGTCATCGACCTCAGAGTTCCTCCAGTTTTCTGAACGCGATCATATTTCTAAAAGATATTTTAGGAATGCGAGCTGCCCGCTGCCTCGTTTTTCAAGACCCCGTTTATGCAAGAATGTTTTTTTTTTTTTACAAGCCCACATGTTCTACCCCCTCCTGGCACACAAACGCACACTTTTACTTTCACAACCCTGAACATCTTTACAGCGATCCACAGTGAAATGATAGAGATGCTTCTGAGGGGTGAAAGTTGGCAGTTTGGGTTACAGAGGCAAGGAAAGATWAAAAAAAACGGTTGTGGCTCCATTGAAACCTGTAGATACGTGTAAACAAAGCGGGCCAACAATGCCTGTTGTTTTAGGCTGAGCTGACGCTGCCGGACTTAGAGATTGTTTGTTGCTGACCCCGACTGAATCGGAGAGAGGCAGRGGCAGCGATGGGGGAACAAAAGTGAAGCGTCCCGGTGGACCGGATCAGACCACGAGCCGCGTGTGTCACAGGGTGGGTTCTGGGTCCGGCTTCGTACTTTGTTCTGACGTTAAAAAGTGACAGYAAACCATCTCTGCTACTTTTGGATGAATGTGACCACAGTTTTCTTTATTTTATGAGTAAATCATAAAATAAAAAAATAATCCTGTGAAAAGTTTCTTCTTCCTGGTTTACAGTGATTTAAAGAAATGTTTTCAGTGTTGGTGAAGCTACAGCTGAATGTTTGATGCTGAGTCAGCGATTACAATGTTTTCTTGTTTTTATTTTTTAAACTCTGACTGCTTCGGCTGTTGTTGGATCACAACTACTGTGGCTGTTTTAATTCATAAATCAAAATGCCCTTTCAAGAACTTTCTCCTGTTATGTTTTTTGTTACTCGTAGTTTTTTTTATTGTAATTTATTTACAACTTTATTTTCTGAAATTAATTGATCTTAGCATTTAGCCGCTGTTTCTCTCTTTGTGGCTTTTAGCTACTATTTTACTGGTATTAGATTGCATTTATTTCTGTTGCTCTTAGCTAACAGCTAGTTTTGATTTCTTTAGCGTGTAGCTATATTATTGCAGGTTTTAGCTTGTACTTACTGTTTTGTTTTTAGCTTGTAGCTACTGTTTTGCTGTTTTTAGCGTGTAGGTATAATATTGCTGATTTTAGGTTCTACTTAATGTTTTGTTAATCTTAACTTGTAGCTCCAGTTTTGTTGATTTTAGCTTGTAGCTAATGTTTTATTGATTTTTAGCTTGTAGCTATAGTTTTGTTGACCTTAGCTTGTAGCTACTGTTTTATTGATATTAACTTTTACTTTGTTTTGTTGTTTTTAGCTTGTAGCTAGTTTTTCAATCTTAGCTTGTAACTACAGTTTTGATGTTTTTTAGCATGTAGGTATAATATTGCTGGTTTAAGCTTCTACGTATTGTTTTATTGATCTTAGCTTTTACTTTCTGTTTTGTTGTTTTTAGCTTGTAGCTACAGTTTTGTTGATCTTAGCTTGTGCCTACAGTTTTATTAATTTTAGCTTATAGCTAAAGTTTTGTTGATTCTAGCTTGTAGCCACTGTTTTGTTGGTTGTAGCTTGTGGCTACAGTTTTGCTGTTTTTAGCATGTAGGTGTAATATTGCTGATTTTAGGTTCTACTTAATGTTTTGTTAATCTTAACTTGTAGCTACAGTTTTGTTGATTTTAGCTTGTAGCTAATGTTTTAGATTTTTAGCTTGTAGCTACTGTTTTATTAATCTTAACTTTTACTTGGTTTTGTTGTTTTTAGCTTGGTTTCTATCTTAGCTTGTAGCTACAGTTTTGATGTTTTTTAGCATGTAGGTATAATTTTGCTGGTTTAAGCTTCTACTTATTGTTTTATTGATCTTAACTTTTACTTGGTTTTGTTGTTTTTAGCTTGGTTTCTATCTTAGCTTGTAGCTACAGTTTTGATGTTTTTTTAGCATGTAGGTATAATTTTGCTGGTTTAAGCTTCTACGTATTGTTTTATTGATCTTAGCTTTTACTTTCTGTTTTGTTGTTTTTAGCGTGTAGCTAGTTTTTTTTATTATAGCTTTGTGGCTACAGTTTTGTTGATCTTAGCTTGTAGTAGTGCTGGGCGGTATACCATTTTGTACCGAATACCGTTTTATTATTTTTGTTGTTGTTTTTGTTATGATATGAATTTTTTGAATACCGGACATTCCGGTTTAAATAGCGGAATGTTTCGTCGCGGC
>NW_013952544.1:1189062-1190792 GCF_001266775.1 Austrofundulus limnaeus
CCGTCAAATACCGTGAAACAGGTGAAAATGTTGAAAATACCGTGATATAAAATTTTGATCAAATCGCCCAGCTCTAGCTTGTAGCTAATGTTTTACTGATTTTAGCTTATAGCTAAAGTTTTGTTGGTCTTAGCTTGTGGCTACAGTTTTGCTGTTTTTAGCGTGTAGGTACAGTATAATATTGCAGATTTTAGGTTCTACTTAATGTTTTGTTAATCTTAGCTTGTAGCTAATGTTTTGTTGATTTTAGCTTGTAGCTACAGTTTATCGCTCTGAAGAAGCTCTAAACCACACGTGTCAAACTCAAGGCCCATGGGCCAAATGTGGCCTGCAGGTGACTCCCGTGCGGCCCACCAGGGGGGTCCCCTCCCAAAAAAAATTATATTTATATTATTTTTTTAAACTTTATCATGAAAATTGTTTCATATATCAATGGTGTGGTAGCAAGATTTACCAAGAATGTAGAAACACGTGGAATAAATGCACAGAAAGTCTGCGTGTATGGTCGTCACATGATTTAATCTGAGCAACAACAAGCAGAGGTCAATCAGGAAGTCTGTCGTGRTGTGGCTGCCTCTCAACGTAGAGCAGCCAATAATATAACATCATGTGACATGCTTACAACCAATCACAGTCCGACAAATGTAACCACCTAACCAATAACAGGGCTCTCAGCCCAGAAGCTACCTTATCAAAATAAGAGAGGTCATGCATTGCTGGAGTCTTAAAGTCTAGGGCAAACAGATTAAAACAGCCGAAAGTAGTTATCCTAAGATATTAGTACTGGACAGAGTGAAGGTGAAACAGATATAAATAATTAGTCCATAACAAATGGTAAACTTTAAATTTATGATTAAATGCAACAAAATAAAAGGTGAAAGATAATAATTGTTCCACCCCGAGGTGTTGGTTTTGATAGCTCAGTATTCATGTCTGAAAATAAGCTGCTTTAAAGTCAGCATCAACCATAAACTACATCTCTTATAATGCAAACTAGCTACTTACATCAGTTAGTAAAACTTTGTTTTACTTTTAATAATATTTCTGTAATTATTTCAGATTTATTCATTCGTACACTTAGTTCTTATCAGTGTTTAAACGAGCACGTGTTAAAACACTGTTTAGTCAAAGTTAAACATGAAACGTCAAAGTTTTTTACAACTGACCCTTCGAGGGCCACCATGATGCTCATGTGGCCCTCAGTGAAAATGAGTTTGACCCCCCTGATCTAAACCATGAAGAGTCCTCATGCTGGAGAAATGTAGTTTAGATTTAATGATTTTATTTGAACTGTGAGGTGTTCATGAAGCTCAGACAGGTGAACTCTGTCTCGCCTCACCTGTTGAAGCTCCGTCAGAGGTGTCAGGTGTTCTGGTGGTCTCTCACATCATTCTCCTCCTTCACTCCTCCTGGTGGATTTACACATGTTTTATCCTCTCTGGCTGGAAGTCTGCGTGGCSTTTACAATGAGGAGGCCTCCGGTTGTAACAATCGGCGAGTTTTATTTTTATTTTTATGTTTTGTTTTCGTCCGTCGGRGCTCGGCTCCTCAAACATGACGGAGCGAGAAAGAGAAAGTTGGAGRGAAGTCGAGGGCGACTGGCGAGACGCCCGCTGGCACCGGGCCCACATCTCCAGCTGCTGCGGAGCTCCGTGACACGAGCAGGACTCCCCCGCCTGAAGGGCTTTCCCCAGACACACACACACACACACACACACACACACACACAC
>NW_013952544.1:1191861-1193100 GCF_001266775.1 Austrofundulus limnaeus
TCGATTAATCGATTAATCGTGGCAGCCCTATCACTGATATCAATTTTTCAACCCTCCTGCTGCCCTTGGGTCAAAATGAATGAATTATTTTTGACCCAAGGGCAGCAGGAGGGTTAAAAAATCATTTTATCCGATCTATGAAGCTAAATTCAATAAGTTTCTTTTTGTTTTTAAATTAAATTTGAAGCAGAAACTCCCGGGCCGTGTGCGTACCCAACACGCCGAGGCGACGTGTTTTCCAGGAAATGCCCGAGTCGACGCGTCGATGGCGATAGGTGGTCGGCCGGAGCGACCCCGCCTCGTTCACTCAAACACAAATGTTTTCTCAGATAATTTGTGTTGAGAGAGAACAAACAGGAGAAAATGTTCTCCTCTGAGCTCTGGACCAGTGTTTTCCAGATGTGGCTCAACCCGGTGGTACCGGAGACTGAACCCTCACAGAAGCGGTTCTGTCACGTCGATGGTACTCTGAATCACTGTTAACACAACATGTGTGTGATGTGGTTTGTGTTGACGGGAGCTGTTGAACACACACGGCTTGTCTTGATCTGTGGAAACCACAGCAGGAGGTGAAGGAGTGAGAAACAAAGGCTTTAACGAGCTCTGTTCTTTCCCTGATTAGTTGTAACATTAAACAATAAACATTTGGTTCAATTATAAAATAAAAGGCTGCAGGCTGTTTAGTTTTTAGAAATAATAACAATAAAAAAGCTGCAGCAGAAAAAGATGAACCGTAACGGAGCTGCTTCCTGAAAGACTCACCTCAGCTAAAATAACGTTAGCTCCTAGGGCAATTCTAATCGATTCAATTTAGATTCATAAAGCTTTGAATCGATCACGATTCGATTCGATCTGCTCTTAAATCATGAAAATGGTTCAACTGTGTTGCAAAATACAATATCACTATTTTTTCTCTTCATAAGGACAAACTTTTAAATTAAAGAGTTTAATCTTGAAGGAAAACTGTCACACGTTTAAAACGTTTTAAAGTAAAAAGCAGGTGACAGTGGTGTGGAGGAATTCATTTTTTTAAGAAATTAATAATTTTCTTGATAAATAAGAAGTGATGGAAATAATAGAGAAGAGGTGGGCTAATATAAATATACTTCTGCCCACTCCTTTTGAGTGTATGAAAAATGTGAATGGATGTTCTGAACTGTAATTTCATTGTGCTCTGTACAATGACAATAAAGTTTTATTTTATCTTATCTTAAAACTGCATATTTTTAATGTTTCTGT
>NW_013952544.1:1195741-1197276 GCF_001266775.1 Austrofundulus limnaeus
CACACACACACACACACACACACACACACACACACACACACACACACAAGTTAAAGATCAAACAGTAATATCAGTAAATGTCTTGACTAAGTTTCTGCCCGTGAAGTTTTAAAGGATTAACCAGTAACACGTCGTTTGAAAACATGAACATGGTTTTCTTTTTGCGTTAAAGGTGATTTAATATTTATTCTGTGTCTGTTGGCAAAAAAATCACATAAACCAGCAAACACATTCTAATGAAACTCTCCATCAGGAATCATTAAATATCTATATAAAACCAGTGAAACAAAATCAAAATGGCTGACTTGGTTAATCAACACAACTCATTTCTGGTAGTTGCTGAGACTGATCCCCCACAGGTCCTCAGAGCTCTAAAAGCCGGAGTCTTTCAGGACCGGGTCACGAGTCTTTCTGAAATGTCTCCAAACGTTTGTGGTTTGCTTCGTCTCAAACTCTCGTCAGTTTCGTTTTCTTAAACGTTAAAGTTTTATTTTGAAACATCTGAYGCTACAGCTCGAAACGTCCAGACCTTAAAACCACAATTAGGATAAATAATAACTGTTAAATAACTGGTTTGGATAAAGTTTGCCCATTTTGAACAAAATTTAGGTTTTAGTTACAGTTTTGCTTCTATCTACAATTTTGTTAATTTTAGCTTCCAGCTAGGATTTTCATCTTTCAGACTTTATTTTGTGCTAAATTAAGCTTTCAGCTACAGTTTTACACATTTTATCTGTAGTTTAGTTAATTTTAACTTTTCGTAATCAATGGCTTTGCAAAGTTTAGCCTTTAGCTACTGTTTTCTAATTTTAGCTGGGTTTTTTACATTGTAGATCTCAGCAAATAGTTTCTAATTTTAACTTTGTTTTTAAAATGAAACCTTTTCTTACGGATAGAATTATTTATCTGTAGTTTTGCTTATTTTAGCTTTGGTTTAGAAATATTTAGCWGTTTGCTGTTCTGTTCACTATAGCTGTTGTTTTGGACTTTTCAGCAGTTGTTGGCTAATTTCAGTGTGGGTTTTGCTAAGTTTAGCTTTTAGCTACAGTTGCTCATTTTGTCTGTAGTTTTGGTAGTTTAAGCTTTCAGCAGTTGTTAACGTTAGCTTTGGTTTTGCTAAATTTAGCTTTTAGATAGTTTTGTTCATTTTAAYTGCYGTTTTGCTAATTTTAGCTTTCAGCTTGTATAGTTTTTTAGCAGTTTGGTAATTTCAGTGTTTGTTTGACCAAGTTTAGCTTTTAGTTATAGTTGTTCATTTTGTTTAGTTTAGCTTGTTTGAGCTTTTAGCCATTTTTGGTTTTTCTAGGTTTAGCCTTTAGCTATGGTTTTGCTCATTTCATATTTAGTTTAGCTAGTTTAAGCTTAGTTTAGAAAGATTTGGCCTTTCGCTTCAGTTTTGTTCATTTTAGCTGTCGTTTTGCTAATTTTAGCTTTCAGCTATTTTAGCTTTTAAGCAGTTTGCTACTTTCAGTGTTTATCTTAGAGCTGCAGTTGCTAATTTTGTTTATAATTTTGTTAGTTTTAGCTTTCAGCTA
>NW_013952544.1:1199736-1204053 GCF_001266775.1 Austrofundulus limnaeus
TGGCAGCTCCGGCGAGCGGCAGTGAAGGAGTTAACGCCAACCGCTCAGCATGCAGCCGGCAGGCAGTGCAGAGGCTGACCTCTGACCCCGCAGGAAAGGAATGTGGAAGCTCTTTCATTCCGGACAGAAACCAAAGACACCCGGGCGGTCGGAGAGCGGCGGCTCGTTTCTGCTTTCAGCGTTTCTGATTAGAGGAAGTAAGCCGAGGCTCGGAGCGAGTGCACCGCATCTTCGGCTGAGGTTTCYGCTGTTTTAGAGAGAAGGATTGTTGTTTTGTTTTGTTGTGAGGAGTTCTGTTTGTGGTGGAAACTAAAGGAAAGACAGCTCTGACCTCTCTTCTTTCTGTTTGTAGTTTCAAACCAAAGAACCAAACGTCTTGAGTACAGTTTAAATAAATAAGTATTTATTTAACATTTTAATTTAAGTTAAACCAGAAAAAATATCTTTAAACCTGCAGAGAGAACAGAGCTGAGATACTGCTTAAAATCTTGAAAAATAAYCATCAAGATAAAGAAGAGAAGCTAAAAGGAGTAAATCATAAACAAAAATAATGTTGACTAAATGCTAAAATTAGCATAGGCTGTCTAAATACCTAAAAGTAGCAAAAGGTTAGCTAGAGGAAAAAAATAGCAAAAGACTGGCTAAAAGTGAAAAGCAGGAAAAAAGCTGTCTAAAAGCTTAAAGTAGCAAAAGACAGGCTAAAAGCCAAAAGTAGCACTAGGCTAGCTAATTAATAAAATTAACAGCTGCTTAATGCTAAAAAAATAGCTAATGTGTGGCAAAATGCTAAAAGTAGCAAAGACTAAAACCTAAAAGTAACAAACATGYCTGAATGCAATAAATCACAAACAGTAACAAACTGGCTAAAAACTAAAAGTAGTGAAACGCTAGGGAAGTGTTCAAAGTAGCAACTCTTAGGGTAGCCTAATTGTTAAAGTAGCAAAAGGCTGGCTTATTTCTAAAAGTAGCTAAATTGTAGTTAAATGTTAAAAGTAGCAAAAGGCTGGCTAAATGTCGCAAGAGTCTATCTAAAAGCTAAAAGTAGCACTAGGCTAGCTAATTGATAAAATTAGCAATTGGATGGGTTTAATGTAAAAAAAAGCTAATGGTGACATGATGCTAAAAGTAACAATGATTAATTAATAACAAAAATAGTAAAAATGTGGCGAAATTCTAAAAGTCAAAAAGTTATAAAAAACTGACTAAAATCTAAAAATAACAGAAGACTAGCTAAATGTTGCACAAGGCTGGCTAAAAGTAGCAGTAGGCTAGCTAATTGACAAAAGTAGCAAACGTTTGGCTAAATGTTAAGTCGTACAAAGTACCAATACTAGATAAGAGCTAAATTTAATAAAATTTCTAGACGTGGCAAATGGTGGCCCTATGCTAAAAGTAGCTAAACAGTGGGTAGATGCTAAACCTACCCTTTCTGCTAGCAAAGGACTAGCTAAAGGTGGCAGAATGCTGGCTAAAAGTGGCAATATGTTAGCTAATTGAATAAAATAGCAAAATGGTGGCTAAATGCTAAAAATCTCAAAGTAATAAAACACTGGCTAAAAGTGGTGAAAGACCGGGAAAGTGGTTAAAGTAGCAACCGGCAAGTAAAAACCGATTCTGACAAGTGTGTCTGGCTGATTCACCAAGTCACTCGCCAGAAGATTGAACTCACTGATGCGCGTGCTGTTACGCACACGTTAGCTACAATGACAGAATGAAGTGCCGAACAAAGAAAAAAATAACAACACGTCGACGGCGTTCGTCTTCCACGTAAAAACCGCAAAAACTTTCAAGAATTTTCAAGGATGYGTGTCTTTTTATGGCTTTGTTCAAACATTATTCGGAGCCGTGAACTGATTTTTTTTTTCCAATTCAAAAACTTTCAAACGTTTTAAAGGARCTGAGGAAACTGGTTAAAACAAGTTTAAACAAACACTCAGGAAGTAGAAGACAGAACTCACAACTCAAACCAGGAACAGAAACAAACAAACGTACTATGGACCACCATGATCAGCACAGAMAAACGCTCGCTCCACTGGATGGCTGATGATGGAGGAGTTCTTCGCTCTGCTCCTCACTGRTCTCTCCAGTACTGGAGGAGGCGCTGGCTCTGGTTCTGCTTCGGTCTCGGGTTCTGGTTCTGGTARCACTTCTGAAAACACAGTAAGATGCGTCCATCAGAACTAGCTGGACACGTGTAGAACGTCCAACCAAGAGTTCAAACTAGGGCTGTCACAAACGATTATTTTTATAATCGATTAATCACTGATTATTTTTTCTATTAGTCGACTAATCAGATCATACGTTAATTGAATATAAAACATTCATCTTATCACGTCAGAATGCAGCTGCTATTATATAACCATGGTTAGAGTTTAGCTATATGCTAACTAAAAATAATAGCTGTGGAAGGTAAGTTCTGCTCTGCAGATATTACACAGGTTTCTCTTTCATTTTCTTAAAATGATCCCACACTTTGAGCTCTGTTGTCAGGTAGCCATGATACCAGAGCCTGTCTGTATAATGTGACGTCCACAGCCTACCCCAGTTACCACTACTGCACCGGTTTTTACTAGTAACAGTAGCGATGCTAAAATTGGCAAAAAACTGGCTTATAGCTAAAAGTGGCTAAATGTTAAAAATAACAAAAGGATGGATAAAAGTAGCAGAATGTAGCTAAAAGTAGTATATAAATTAAAAATAGACATTGTGTWGCTGCAGAAGATTAAATAAATGCTTTTAAAAATGTAAGAAATCTCAAAGTTTTGTGGGTACAGTCTGTAAATAAAGGTAAATGTTTCTAAAAGTTAATAAAACTAAGAGCTGAATGTTTCAATAAACAGCTGAAAGCTCTGCTGAAGTTGTTYGACTACAGTTAAAACACTAAAAAATAAAAATCAGGACTTGTGTGATCCACCGTTCACAGAATCGTTGCTTCATAAATCATTTCGGCTCGTTGAGGCCTGGGGTGGTTTGTGRGTGKAGCTCCGGCTCTTCTGGACTGGTCCTGCTTCGGTGGGTTTTGTTGTTCAGGCCTCCGTTCGAGCTGCGTTTCTTCAGCTCGTGGGTTCTCGTCGGGCCGTTTTCTGTGCGAGCTGCTGCGCTCTTTGTTTCGGCTGCTGTGCGGCTGATGRTGTGCAAGGTGTGGAGAGGCGGAGCTGGGCGGCGCGGCATGGTTCGGGTCAGGAATTTACGACGTGGGTAGGCTCCACAATGGATCGGGGCTCCCTGAGGGTGGTCAATGGGACGAGTGTCACCCCCTGCACCCTCCCTGCTGGGTGATGGCCACCAACCAACGTTACAGATGTCACGTCTGCTTAACCGCCACTGCTAACGCTCAAACATGATGAGGTCTGTCGGATTCCTGCGGGTTTATAAAAACTGCAGTTTCACACGTTTCTCTCACTTTAGGACATTTTTAGTGCTCCTTAATGCCTGTAAATGTACTGTAAATGCTTTAAAATACTCTTTTTTTTAAACAAAGTAACAGCAAATAACTTTGTTGCCTAATTAGTTTGTTGTTTAACACCAGGGTTTAAGTTAGGGTTGGGCGATAAATCGATTTAATCGATTAATTCGAATTTGCCATTTTTAAAGATTTAATTTTGGGAAAATCAAGATTTTTTTTTTTACCACCAGTGAACTCTTTGCACTGTTTCTTCAGTTTTCTGGAACTGGTTAGGTTTTGCAAACTCGGACTTGGAGCAGTGAACACCTCACTGCAAAATCTGAAGGCTCTTGCTACAAAAAACAGGAGAACAACAAATTTGTTTTGACACCTGAAACATAGGCACTCCGTTAAGTGGAAAGCAAAATCTAATAAAATCGAAGATCAAATATGGGGGAAAAAAATCCTATTTTTTTGGGCCATATCACCCAGCTCTAGTTCAAGTCTTCAGGATAGATTTATATTCAGGTAAAAGTAAAAAAAAAGTTCCAGTTTAAAGTAAAAACCAGTGGTTAGCGTAGCAAAAAATATCCTTTGTTAAGCACATTAGCGTTTTTTTCATAAACTTTGAAAACTGTTAGCGGCCTAATTAGCTTCCGCTAAATAAAGTTGTGCCAACTTTAAGTGTGCTAACCGCTAAATAATGAGCTAACATGAACAGTATTCAGCTGGAAGTACAAAAGATGTGTGACACAGACTGAGTGACGCTCATCGTAGCGGTTAGCGATTAGCATTAGCTTCTCTAAATATTTACTTCTTTAGCTGTATAGCTTTAGCTTCTGCGAAGTTAGGTTTTGTCAACTATTACTCATAACAGGTAACTAATAAAATAACATCAACAGGTTTTTTTCTCGTCCCGCCAGTCTTCAGCT
>NW_013952544.1:1206222-1213913 GCF_001266775.1 Austrofundulus limnaeus
CAGGAACAGGGAATATAGGTAACAGGGAACACAAGTACCAGGGAACATAGGTAACAGGGAACACAGGAACAGGGAATATAGGTAACAGGGAACACAAGTACCAGGGAACATAGGTAACAGGGAACACAGGAACAGGGAATATAGGTAACAGGGAACACAAGTACCAGGGAACATAGGTAACAGGGAACACAGGAACAGGGAATATAGGTAACAGGGAACACAGGAACAGGGAATATAGGTAACAGGGAACACAGGTAACAGGGAACACAAGTACCAGGGAACATAGGTA
The DNA here is from genome assembly GCF_001266775.1 of Austrofundulus limnaeus. NCBI lineage: Eukaryota > Metazoa > Chordata > Actinopteri > Cyprinodontiformes > Rivulidae > Austrofundulus > Austrofundulus limnaeus. The sequence goes on from NW_013952544.1 coordinate 1,206,512, forward strand.
ACAGGGAACATAGGTAACAGGGAACACAAGTACCAGGGAACATAGGTAACAGGGAACATAGGTAACGGGGAACATAGGTAACGGGGAACATAGGTAAAGGGGAACATAGGTAAAGGGGAACACAGGTAACAGGGAACACAGGTAACAGGGAACACAGGTAACAGGGAACATAAGTACTAGGGAACATAGGTAACAGGGAACATAGGTAAAGGGGAACACAGGTAAAGGAGAACACAGGTAACAGGGAACACAGGAACAGGAAACATAGGTAACATGGAACATAGGTAACGGGGAACATAGGTAACGGGGAACATAGGTAACGGGGAACATAGGTAACGGGGAACATAGGTAAAGGGGAACACAGGTAACAGGGAACACAGGAACAGGGAATATAGGTAACAGGGAACAAAAGTAAAGGGGAACACGGGTAACAGGGAACATAGGTAACAGGGAACATAGGTAACAGGGAACACAGGTAACAGGGAACACAGCAACATGGAATATAGGTAACAGGGAACACAGGTAACAGGGAACACAGATCTCATATTGCAGAAACGAGACGATTTAAATTTCGTCAGGGTTAAAAACCGTAGAAACACCTTAAAACTGATTTGGAGCTGAGTTGTGTGTTTTGTTGCAGTGTGTGYTTAATAACTGTTGTTGTCGATTGTGTTTGCTCTTGTTTTACAGGACAGTAAAGATGCTGAACAGTACTTCCTGCTCACCACCAGCTGTAGCTGTTGGGACAGGGTGAGGAGGAGGAGGAGGAGGAGACGTGAAGAAGAGGAGCGATCGGCTCGGAGTCACGGAGTGGGAACTTCAAACACGCAAGGACTTTTAACACCCATGGGTAAAAGTTACTGAGCACCTGCACATTTTCCTCATTTTACAATCGGTGTGAATTTTTATAAATTTATATAATTATAGAGTAGAATAGAACAGAGCAGAACTTGTTTTCGAAATAGGTTTAGTTTCAAAACTTGTCCTTTTCTCTCACTACAGATTTTGTCTTTCCTCGATGCTTCCACTGGATTGTTGGCCTTAACCTTTGAGCACCCGGCCACCRCCTCTGGTTTTAACGACTCCCACCCACACCCAGATTCCCACTTTGAGCCTGCGAGGCAGGGGGAACCGCAGACCACCCTTCATGGCAGCGGCACTCTAGGGCTGCCATGGCAGCTGCTGCCGCTGATGCCTCACACTGTATTACCGCACTGACGCCGGAGGAAGAGAGACGACGCACTGCCGCCAAGCTGTTCCGGAYCGCCGCCCCGCTGCCACGGACAGAGGAAGAGAGGGAAGAGAAAGAGGAGGAAGCAGGAAGAGTGAGTGGGAGCGAGTGTCTGGTGTGCGGGGCTCTGTTCGCCTCACAGGAGAAGCTCCGGCTTCACACCTCCAGTCACACGGGAGAGAAACCTTTCCACTGCTCACAGCCGCWCTGTCCCAAGGCCTTCAGCTCCAAGTACAAACTCTTCAGGTATTCATCACGTGGGTCACCGTATGCACTTTTACCTGAGGTCCCAAACACACGACTCCAGAAAATACTTACATCCTGACTAAAAGCAGACTACAAAAAAAAGCTGACATCTATAAGGTGCCTTTTGGCTCAATATTATSAAAACAGGGTAACTCAGGGAAGGACCCGGCTTACACGGTCTTGGTGGGCCGGGTCCTTGAATAACCGCAAAGACCAGAAGAAAGWGTCTGTGAATTTGGACCGTCTAGCCTTCTACTTCATTCCCGCCCTTACCCCAGTGCACATCCTGTCGCCTCTCACCCGTGACGATGCTAAACAAGCAAAAATAGGTCGAAATTAGCTAAATATCAATCACATCAAAACAAGGATGAAGTCTYAAAGTGGGATGTGGAGAAAAACGCAAATATATTGTTTTGATTAAAACATTTGCAAAAATTGCATTTTGTCAAAACATAATGAATAAATGTCTTATCAATGTATCATTTGAATGAACTGTCTGAAATATACTGTATTTATTCATGTATAATACTAGAAATTTAACCCTAAAAATCATCTATAAAGTGGGGGGATAGTATTATACACGGGTTATTGATAATTAGATTATTATGCTTTGCAAGCTCAAAAAATGATGATCGTATTATACATGAATAAATACMATAAWCATAAAACAACACTTTGAAGCACTTTTTTGAGCAGTAGCAACAAAAAAGCTGATTTTGAGGAAAAACGCCTTAATTCCGTGCCACCTCCGGGTCGGGGAGGAGGTCCTGCCCCAAGAGGAGGAGTTTAAGTATCTCAGGGTCTTGTTCACAAATGAGGGAAGAATGTAGCGGGAGATCAACAGGCGGATTGGTGCTGCGTCTGCAGTGATGTGGGTGTTGTACCGGTCTGTCGTGGTGAAGAGGGAGCTGAGTCAGAAAGCGAAGCTCTCGGTTTACCAGTCGGTCTACGTTCCTACCCTCATCTATGGTCAKTGACTTTGTGTAGTGACCGWAAGAACGAGATCGCAGATACAAGCGGCTGAAATGAGTTTCCTTCGCAAGGTGTCTGGGCTCTCCCTTAGAGATAGGGTGAGAAGATCACCCAGGAGGGACTCAGAGTAGAGCCGCTGCTCCTCCACGCCGAGAGGAGCCAGTTGAGGTGGTTCATCTGGTTAGGATGCCTCCTGGACTCCTCCCTGCTGAGGTCTTTRGGGCACGTCTCACTGGGAGGAGACRCAAAGGAAGACCCAGGACACATTGGAGGGACTATGTTTCTCGGCCTGGGAACACCTTGGGATTCCCCCAGAGGAGCTGGTCCAAGTGGCTGGAGAGAGGGAAGTCTGGGTCTCTCTGCTTACCCTGCTGCCCCCGAGACCCGATCCCGGATAAGAGGAAGAAAACGGACGGACGCCTTAAAATTTTGAGATTTTCCATGCGAGCTAGCCATAGGCGTCGCAACAATAGTAAATGAAGGGGATATGTGTCCCCCCACTTTTCAAAAGTATCTGGACCCCTCCTCCACATTCATSTCATCAGTTCACKCAGTGCTGTTTTTGTTTTGATGAGTCCATTCCACTTGATCGATAGGAGAAAAGTCATCCCACTTAATGTCCGCTCCGGGTTTTCCTGGTTGCCTCCAACCAGTCAGCACCGCTGCCTTCAGCCAGGTACCAGATAGGAGCGAGTTGTTGGGGGCCTGCCTGCACCGGGTTAGACAGGAGGAAGACGGAGCTGAATTCCAGGAGTGCAAATATTCAACCTAAAAGTAACTTCTAGCCATAAATAGCCTGAAAGATAGGCACCCTCACCCATTACAATCTGGGGTATTCAGATACTTTATTTTCCATTTAGTTTCTGAAATAAAAGGGTGTCCTGAGTTTTTTGTCTCGTTTTCTTTATTGCTTCGTATCATCTATTAATCTTTTTCGAACACAGTTGAAATTTAACGATGACGGAGGACGTTGTACCATCTTTTCTTAGTCACTTTTACAATGTCTCTGTCCTTACAGGCATATGGCCACACACTCTCCGCAGAAGACCCATCAGTGCTCGTTCTGTGAAAAAATGTTCCACCGCAAAGACCACCTGAAGAACCACCTGCAGACACACGACCCCAACAAAGAGGCCTTCAAGTGTGAGGAGTGTGGGAAGCACTACAACACCAAACTGGGATACAAACGCCATGTGGCCATGCACTCTGCAACTGCAGGGGATTTGACTTGTAAAGTGTGCATGCAGAGCTACGAGAGCACGCCTGTCCTCCTGGAGCACCTCAAGAGCCACTCGGGGAAGTCCTCGGGCGGCACCAAGGAGAAGAAGCACCCGTGCGACCACTGCGACCGACGTTTCTACACACGGAAAGACGTGAGACGGCACATGGTGGTCCACACGGGTCGGAAGGACTTCCTGTGCCAGTACTGTGCCCAGCGCTTCGGCAGGAAGGACCACCTGACGCGCCACGTGAAGAAGAGCCACTCGCAGGAGCTGCTGAAYATCAAGACGGAGCCGCCGGACATGTTGGGTCTTTTAGCGAGRGGCTCTCCGCCGTGTGCCGTCAAGGAGGAGCTCAGCCCGATGATGTGCAGCATGGGGTCCAACAAAGACCCCATCATGAGCAAACCGTTCTCCAGCGGGGGGGCGCCTTTTCCAATGAACATGTACAACCCCCACCACCTCCAGGCCATGTCGAACTCCGGGGTGGGCCACCCACACCCGTCCCTCATGCCCAACACTTTATCCGCAGCTATGGGCATGGGCTGCCACATGGAGTCCCCTGCCTCCATTCACCCACACTCCCATCARCACCACCACCACCARCACCARCACCACCACCATTCCCCTCCCCCACACCATCAGCCTGCGGCTCCCCAGCAGCAGCACCAGCCCCAGCCGGTGCCCAAATACCAGCTGGGATCTACCTCATACCTGCTGGAAAAGCCCTTGAAAGTGGAAATGGAGAGTTTCCTCATGGATCTGCAGAGTGGCCTGCCAGGCCCAGTTCCATCTGCAGAACCTCACGCTGCTGCCTCGTCCCCCAAGGACGGACTGGAGCCCACCTCGGGGCTGGCAGATGAACTTTGCGGGGATCCCCTCTTGTCGAAGAGCCCTGCGGTGATCGCCGAGTCTTTGTGTGCTGCTAACATGGACTTCTCCCACCTGCTGGGTTTCCTGCCCCTGAACCTTCCTCCATACAGCGCCCCCATGAGCACGGGAGGTCTGGTCATGGGCTACACCTCATCCGCGACCTCCTCTGCACCTTCCTCCTCTGCCTCAGCGCTGCACGTTGCCGAGCCCCACGCAGTCGCCGCCACGGCACCTCTTACCTCTCTACAACCACAACCTCAGGAGCAGCAGAGCTCCAGTCTAGGCCTGGGGTCCCTGCACCCACTGCCACCAGTGTTCAGCTCCAGCATCAGCACCACCACGCTGCCTCGTTTCCACCAGGCCTTCCAGTGACTGAGGCAGCTGCTGCCCAGCCAAGATGGCTGCCACACCAGCCCGAGCTCAGCTTGGACATCCTGGGCTGTCGGTCTTTACCAGGCCTGATCAAAGAGTTGGAGAATTAGAATAAAGAATAAGTACACAACAAACACTTAGAAGCCTTAAATGAAAGTGCGCACAAAAGCTTTTGATTGAGCCTTAAAAGGAAGTTGAACCCCTTTGAGCAATAAGGAAAACACAAGAAAAGAATTTGAAGCAGCTTTTATTTGGGCTTTCCCCCTCCTTATTTTATAGCTATAACAACGTATTAACCCATGTTTTTTCTTTTAACTTCTATATCTTTTCTCTCCCTRTCTCACACGTTTTTAGTAGTTATAGAGGGCAGGATCAGTAGGCCAAAAGGCGTGGTGCTGCATACTTTCGAAAATAATATAAAAAAAATTAAAAATCAAAGATAAATTTTAGTGGAGATTATGTCTTGTTGTGACCCTGAAAAATATAGTTTGAAGTGGATCTTTTGTTTTACTTAATTCTCTTTTTTAAAATGTAAAAAAAAACAGCGTCTCGAGTTTTGAAACCGCTGATGCCAATAACTCAAACTGCCARGATTTAAATGGAAAACGGAGATTAGTGTGGGAACAATGAAATGTAGATGAACCTTTACTTATTTTTTTATTCCCCCCCACAAACATGGCTTAGCCAGAAAACAACCTCAGGCTTTAAAAAAGTGCTCTTCAAGCCAAGTTAAAACCAATCTACTCTTAGAGTTAAATAATTTCGGAGTAATGCAAATTGAAAAATAAGACGTGAAAGTTTGAACTCAGTAACTGCTTTTTAAAAAAAATTGTTCCTCAAGAGAAGCACTTTTTTGTTGTTGTTTCTTTTCGCGGAAAGCACTTCACTTTTTGTTTCCTCCTTCCTCAAACCTTTGTACAAACCCCAGCACGTGCCAACAAAGAAAAAAAACAACAAATAATTCAGTCTTTGTTTTTAAAATTTTAAACCCTTGTGTTTGCACCAAAACAAGAAGTTCCTAACTGAGTGCGCGGATTACAAATCCATGTGCGCAGTTCGCAAAATATAACCTCTGTTTTTATTTCCACACCTAGCTGGATCGGTGCGTACTTTTGTAAGTTCTTGAAAGTAGAACGACTGCTTTTTCTCCTAAGAAATACCTTTTAAAAGTTCCCGTAATCGTAATATTTGCAGCGGTTTTCTTAGCTGCCCGACATATCTATTAAAAATAAATAAATATATATATACATCTATATTTTTTTGAGATATACTCCAAACTCATCTTTAGGCAGTCTTTTTAAAAGATGCGTCATCATGGTAATGGTGAACCCTGAGATATGTGAATGGCTATATAAAATGAAAAATTAAAAAAAACATAGGAGTTACAGTGATAGATGAGTAAAAATGTGTTTAAGAATGTTATTGCAGTGTACGAAATATCTCATAAATGAATATTATTATTGCTTATCTCTATAAAGGTGTATTTTAGGTAGATGTATTAAAACTAAGTGATGTTTTTGATGTCTGGCAGGTTTACATTTGTGTGTATCTTGCATTTTTCTTTTGATCAAGAAAAGGATGAAGTATTAGCTTTCCCCACTCTTAAGTTTTCTGTRGAACCTGATCCTTACTTTTACATGTACTTGAGTTAGTTTAGTGGAACCAGATCTGTGGATGGGAAATATTTATAGAAAGAAGGCTGTTTAGTGGCTACAGTTAGGATTTGAGCTAGAGGTAGATTGTGTTGTAGGGATGTTTATGCGGACGACCTATAAGTATTTCAAACTGTAGGTCTTGGAGTTCTAACCTTTCAAGAGCCTCTAAAATAATCGCAGCCCAAAGTTAACCATAAGCCTCAAAATAGGTGCCTTTTTAAATGATTCATTTGCTGCTGTATTTRCCTATTAGTGTGTTTACTGTGTTTTTAAAATATGTTTTAGTGCTGGCTTTGCCACTGTTTTATTCAACGTTTGGAAATTCACGTAAAGTAACAAATATTGAAACTAAATTTGAAGTCACTTTACTTTCACGATCTATTGTTGTCAGTAAATTGTTATAAAGTAACACAATTCCTTTTGTTTTAGCAGATTTTTTATTTGCTGTACGGTGTTTTTACGTTTTTACAGCAAGTAAAAGCACCGTACGGTAAAAGTACAAAGCTTTTAGTTATCATGGAGCAGGGAAACTCAAACTTTTTGGGTTTGGGGACCCCTTACAAGGTCAAAAAAATCCCAGGGCCCCCCTCATAAACGCCATGCTGTTTTAAAAGATAATTTGCTGTCCTTCAACCCCTAAATGCCGTGGGAATATAAATTTTTATTTGGTTTATTATGTTTGTTTTAATAGTTCATTGTTGCCAATGCATTTAAAAAAAACCAAATTAGCAATTTAGTGAAGTTTTTTGAGGGCCGCCAGTGGTTCCCAAACTTTTTATCTTCTGACCCACAAAATATCCGTGGCCAAAACTTGTGACCTCAAATATTACTGG
>NW_013952544.1:1214289-1215657 GCF_001266775.1 Austrofundulus limnaeus
GTTTCAGGACCCCACTTTGATGTTTTGAGACCCCACTTTGGGTCCCGACCCCAACTTTGGGAAACACTGGTCTAGTATATTCAAGGTAATCACCGTAACATTCAGAGATTCTAATTACTGTTTGGTAAATTAAAGCTCTACAGGATTCTTATTCTTTTGAACAAATCTACACGTAAATAAATGCTCCTCACCGTACCGTACGGTGCTTTCTGTTACTCTACAGTAAGTAAAATTTCTGTACAGTAAATAAATAATCATGTTCATGGTCATTGCTGTACTGTCCAAAGCTTTTATAGTACAAAAAATGTTATCTTTGTACGGTCATCTAATTGATGCATGGCCACTACCATAACGTAAATTTTTTTAGCTCCTATACAGTTACTCAGAAACCTGTTAAATTTATTTGGATGGTCACAACTGTACTATACAAAGCTTTTAGTTACATTACAATAATAAAAAGCTAAATTTAAGTACAAAACCTTTTAATCTATTCATGCGCAACACAGTACCGTACGGATCTTTAATTTGCCATACATTAASGAAAAGCTCTAGATGGCCACAAAGACTAATAAATACAACTTGGTTGCCACAGGACTGTACAAAACTTTTAAGTTTCCAACAGTAATCATCTGTTAAACATAATTTTATATGTGGTCATCACCGTATAGCAAGCAAAAGTCCCTTACGCTAACTGCAAAGTCTATTAAATACGGCTTTATACGTGGTCATTGCAGTAGTTTTGAGGTTTTAGTTATGGGAAAGTTTCGTACGGTAAAGCTTTAATAAGAAAAGCCTATTAAAGCTATGCGGGGTTGTTATACTGTACGGTAACTGTAAAGCCTTTTATGTAAAGCTTTATATATGGCAGAGGTCTATAAAGTTCTTTAAAAAAATAACTAAGTAAAAGTAAAATTACATGAACAGAAACTGATTTGGGTAAAAATAAATTTCACTGATGAGAAAACTGCTCAAGTTAAAGTCATAAAACTGTTCACAAAAATAGGGAAAATACAAGTAAAAGTACTTTTACACTCTCTGAGAAATAAACTGTTGAATTTACTGAACTAAACTGGCTCCATTAAGTCAGGTTGAGTAAAATGAGCGATATAATTATTTGCTTTGTTTACTCGTTTAGTCTCAGTGGAGCCAGATGACATGACTTAGTTGAGTAAATTCAACACTTGTTACTCACAGTTACTCGTTACACGTTTTGTAACGAGTAACTAGGTGTTACATTTTAAAGTAAAGAAGTAAAAGTATCATTTTTAGCTTTAAAATGTAATGAAAGTAAAAGTAGCTGTTTAAAAAAATGATTGGTAAATAGGGGTGTAAGAAAATATCGATACACTGAAATATCGCGATATTTCA
>NW_013952544.1:1216006-1218495 GCF_001266775.1 Austrofundulus limnaeus
CAATATATCACAATATATCATCTTGCTTACAGTATCGTATCGTGACCCCTCTGTTATGTTATGTATCGTATCACCAAATTCTTGCCAATACACAGCCCTATTGGTAAAATTACAAATCCTCAAACAAATATTGAAGTATTGTAACGAAGTAAATGTACTTAGTTACTATAAACCTCTGACGGTAAGATAAGTAAAAGTCCCGTACGGTAACTGTAAAGCCTTTTATGTAAAGCTTTATACATGGTCATTACCACAGAGTGGAGCTTTTATGAACCGTAAATAAACTCTCTACAGTAGTAATGTCATCACTTTACCATACGGAGATTTAAAAAAAGACTATAATGTGTATATATTTATTACCAGTACTACAGCACCGTGTGGAGCMTTTATTTACCAAACGGAAGAGTGATTACCATGAATAAAAGATTTATTTAAATGCACAAACAATACAGGCAAGAGAGGAAAAATCTGCTAAATAGGAGRAATTGTTGTCTTTATAGCAAATTTCAATTTGTAACCTTTGTTCTCGTGAGAGCTTTTYTAAGACCTAAAAAAGAAAATAKTAAAAGAAACAATGGAACCTTGTTTTTACAAGAACATTTAGAAACTAAACGTATGATGCACAGTGGCCACAATAATGTTGAATACAGCAGATGAAATCACATAAAATAAACATTTTCTGTACGTTGCGTAAACAACGTCCCGATTGTTCACCTCACATGTTTGTAAATTCATTTTGTGCAACATCTTGTTCCGGTTTTAGATAATATTAATAGTTGAGCCCTACGATAAAAAAACAAAAACACACAAACATCGAAGTCGTTTCACGTTTTTGCTGCTTTTAACTTCAGATAACTTCAGACCACTAGGATGTTTTTAAATTTTATTTTCTACAAGGTAGTGAGCCGAAAAGATGCACGAACTGGATCGACGAAGTGTTCATCTTCCTCCCCGCCGCCTCTTCACTCCTCCTCTTCCTCTTTTAGCTGCTTGTAGAAAAGAAAAGGGTGTAAAAGCAGCGGCCGCCYGCTGATTGCGTTCATTGAACCTTCAGGCTTTGACATTCAAAGCGACATGAGGGAAACACGTCTGACTGCACAGCTCGGGGTGCCGCTTGTAGACGTTATATTTGTTTTTTGGTTTGTTGTTATATGATGTATTGTTTTCTGTTTGTATAAAACAGGACCTCAAAAGAAGAAAAGAAAAAAAAAACAACACAACACATCACCTCATTTTTATTTTACTTTATTTTTTTATTTTCTTACCAAAACCTTGGGAGAAGAAACTACATTTTTGCACAACAGCTTAATGTAAAAACGTTAAAGGAAACAGTTAAACGAGCAGCTAAAACATGAAATAAGCTACGGTAACTTGGTAATGTTAAACTGCTGATGCAGCACTTAAAATGTGACTTTTCTGTTCAAATTTAAGTTTATCTGGTGGGAAATATTTTTGCAAACAAACTTTTTGCTTCTTTCAAAATTTTGGCACCTTTCTTAGAATTTTCATAGAATAAAGGAAAATTTGACCTTTTAGTAAAGAATCGTTTTAAATCAACTCTCCTGATCGAAGCCAAACTTGTAGCAAAACCAATTGAGCGTTTATGTATTTATGACAATTTGTCCTTAAAAAAAAAGAAATAAAAAGCTTTCGGTGTGCATTAAGTTTGTCCTCCCTGGGTTTCTGTGAGCTAATCTGAATTCTAGCACTTTCAACCTTAAAAAAAAGTATTTTTTTTTCTTTTAAAGTTTCAGCTTATATGTTCATTTTTTTTTTTTTTAAATTTTGTATTGATTGTGTACGTGCCATTAGTTGGATGTGTAGACTCTATCAACCTCTGTTTCTCTCCTAAGGAATAACAGTATTTTTGATATGTTTTCACTAATATTCTGCAACAAAACAGCCCTCTGCCCCTTTCTTTTTGCTTTACCAGCAGTTTTTCATACATTTCCCTGCTCTGTGGCCAAGTGTCTGAAGATCAGCAACAACCTGTTTGTTCTGAGGAAGCAGTGAAAAACCGACCGAGCACCAAAACTAAACCCGACACTAAAGGCTCGTTGCAACATCGAYTCAAACAGGTCGTTTTTAGACCAAATCTGAACAAAAAAGACGAGTTTTAACAGCCCTACAATAAAACACTTACTAATGAGTAGGGTTGGGCTTTAAATCTTTAATATTTTAGTTTTAATAATTACTAAAAACAACTAAGGCCAAGCCTGTTGTATAGAAGTAAAAAATCTAGGATTTGTATGTAACAAAAAATCTGCAAGATATACAAAAAAACGTAAGGAAAGTAATGTTCACAACTTTAACTAAATGTTTGCACACGTGTGGCTAAATTAAAGTCTGGATTAATCAGAAATATTTTAAATTTGTAAACTGTCTGAAAGATGAATAAAATTTGATTTCAGTCAGACGGCAAGAAATGGAGATGAGCTTCAGAAAAACAAAATCACCTGTAATTAAAAATTGACTAATAGCATCATTTT
>NW_013952544.1:1218969-1221378 GCF_001266775.1 Austrofundulus limnaeus
ATATTATTTTCTGTTTTATATTCTAAAATCAGATTTAGTCAGTGTTTTTTGATGTGTATAAAACCTCTTGGTAAATTTTGTGCAAACACAATGTTCTGTGTAATTTGAACCGTTTACACAGAATTTTGCATTTCATGTTGTGACGATGTGAAATTTAAGGTCTTTATGGAGGTTATATGTTTGGTTTTATTATAAATAGATCTGGGTAAAACAGTGTCTATATAGTTAATAAATGGGTTGGCTCTGGATAAGCTCTGGGTCGGCTCTATGTCAACTCTGGGTCTGGTCTGAATCGGCTCTGGGTCGACTCTAGATCGGCTCTGTGTTGACACTAGATCGGCTCTGGATTGATTCTAGATAGGCTCTGTGTCAACACTGGGTCGACTCTAGATAGACTCTGGGTCGACACTGGGTCGACTCTAGATAGGCTCTGTGTCGACTCTAGATCAGCTCTGTGTCGACTCTGGATCAGCTCTGGGTCGGCTCTGCGTCGACTCTAGATCAGCTCTGGGTCGACTCTAGATCAGCTCTGGGTCGGCTCTGTCCACTCTAGATCAGCTCTGGGTCGACTCTGTGTTGACTCTAGATCGACTCTGGGTCAACTGGGTCGGCTGTGTGTCGACTCTAGATTGGCTCTGGGTCGACTCTAGGTAGGCTCTGGATCAGCTCTGGGTCGACTAGATCGGCTCTGGGTCGACTCTAGATCGGCTCTGGGTCGACTCTAGATCGGCTCTGTGTCGACTCTAGATCGGCTCTGTGTCGACTCTAGATCGGCTCTGTGTCGGCTCTGGGTCGACTCTGGGTCGACTCTGGATCGACTCTGGGTCGACTCTAGATCGGCTCTGGGTCGACTCTAGATCGGCTCTGGGTCGACTCTAGATTAACTCTGGGTCGACCCTAGATCGGTTCTGTGTCGACTCTAGATCGGCTCTGGGTCAGCTCTGTGTTGACTGTGTTAGCTCCGGATAAGCTCTAGATCCGCTCTGGATCGGCTCTGGATCACTGCCTCCTGACAGCGGTGTTGTTCTGCTCTTCGGCTTGGCTGTYGCTCCATTACCTCAACCTGCACCTACTAGGGATGCACTTATCTCACCTTTTCCTCCTGTTACTGGTAGGTGCAGCAAACGTTCATATTTAAGGGAACTTGACTTCTTTCAAACCCGAGAAAAGTTTATCTGATTTTACGAACGCTCTTTTCTTCGCTCGCCCTCTTTTTGTTTGGCTTCTGTAAGAAACCGGGTTCTGTCTGGTTTCAGACGTCCTCCTTTAGTTTGATGTATTTTGAGCTTCCTGTAAGTCTTGCATTCCATCCTCTTTGTGTATCTTGTTTAAGTGACATAGCCCTTTCTTTTTTCTTTTTTTTAATTACGTGCTACTTCAGCTACCTTTAGAGGAAACAAGGTGATAAAACCCAGGATTCACTCACACCATGTTTTATGGCYCCGAGTTGATCAGCTACAGGGAAAGTTCAAGAAATAATCCTGAGAAAGATGCCAGAAGTTAAAAACAAACATATCTCATGCAATCAGTTGCTGTGATGAATTTTACGTAACAGATTTGTATATTGGTTGATCCAAAGAGTTGATGAACAAAACAGAACTATTGACTTATTGTACAGAACAGTGTATCTTTGACTTGTCATGTGTTATGGTGAAATTATTAAAAGACAAACCAGCGGTTTCATACCCCTCTGCAATCTTATTCTTTTTTTTTTTTTTTCGCCTTTTTTATTTTAATCTCGCATTTATTTTACACACAGTTTTTTGACATTCCAGTCCTGACAGCAAAATGTATCTGGGCCAAAACTAGGACAGCATTTCAGGGTTCGTGCAGGTTTCAGTAGGTTAAATTTAAGACCTTTTAAGACCATTAGAGATGACATTTAAGACCAAACCGATGCATTAACAGGAACATTCAAATGGTCCCAGAAATTTTAACATAGAAACCTTTTATTGCTATAAATTTAGCTATTAAAGAATATTTAATCTTAATATAAGAACACTAAATTATTTTAATGAAACGGTCATATCTATGAGACCGTCACATCGGCTGCTGTGGACCGCTTTTAACTCAGTGTGAGAATCACTGATTTGTAGTTTGTGTTCCAAGACCGTAGCAAACAGCATTTCATGAAGTCAGATCGCGTCAACCTCTGATTCTGGTGCGAATATTTTGTTGGACCACCTTCAGCTTTGYTTACGGCACGTATTCTCTGTGGCAGGGGTGGGCAATCCTGGTCCTGGAGGGCCGCAGCCCTGCAGGTTTTATTGTTTTCTCTGCTCAAACACACCTGATTTGAATGAATTGGTGATTATCAGGCTTCTGCAGTACGGAGGACCGAAACTGACATAATTAAAAATAAAAGCAGAAATGTATAAATTGACAAATAAATAAATACTTAAAGTGCAC
>NW_013952544.1:1222955-1228190 GCF_001266775.1 Austrofundulus limnaeus
AGGGCTGCGGCCCCCCAGGACCAGGATTGCCCACCCCTGGGACCAGGATTGCCCACCCCTGGTCTGTTTGGATAAACTCCTGCAGCGTCACCAGATTTAATTCCATCCAGAGTTTTAACTTTTCAATAAGATCTTTCATTATGATGGTCGAGTCTGACCTTCTCCAGCACATCCCAAAGATCCACAGTGGAGCSAACCCATACTGGTCCCATCAGGGGAGAAACAAAAACCTGTTCAGTTTATTCAAATGTTTTTAATGTTGGCAGGAAATAAAACAAAAACACAAACTTTTGCTTGTGTTTTTATTTCCTGCCCACATTAAAAACTTCGACATTTGGACTTCATAGCAGGGGTGCCAYCAGGGGYAGGCCCGGGGGGGCAACCTGAAAATACTTTGTGGCCCCCCTCACTGGTACCCCCTTCGTTCACACCGGTTTTTAGAGATTCAGAAATTTCAAAGTCTGGTTTTCATATTCAACTCTTCACTTTATTGTTTCATGGTTGTACATTTTGTCATCGAACATTCCGGAAAAGAAAAAAAAGACGACGTAAAACTAAACGAGTTCCTGTYAAAACTCCTGGTGAGCGTCATGCTTTTCGTTACGGAGTGCGCCACCGGACAGCGAAACGCCACAAATATGAAGCTGTTTGTTTTGTTTTGTTTTTTATTTATTTACAAGGAACCCCCCCTCCACTGTACATAAAACCCCAGAATCTAAAAACAAAAAAGGTAAAAATTTCTCCTCGGATTATTCTGACGTCTCTGAACCCGATGGGGGTCGGTCTCTTCTCTGTGCAGTCAGTGAAAAAATAAAATAATTTAATCACAAAAATAAATCAACGCGACGGATTTATAAGGTTGAAAATGTGGATCAACGTCTGAGAAGTGATGTTTTGCTACAGCGGCTAATTTTACAGATTTGTGGCTAAAAAAAAACCTTAAAAGGAAATGCAAATTATTTCTATATTTTAATAAAACAAATCTCAGATTCTTTGATCGTTTTTCTTTCAACCAACAGAAACCAGCAACAACAGATCAGTATTTTGGGATTTTAACATGAAAATGTTAGAAAAGCTACAGTTAGCCGTTAGCTTAGCACAAATATAAAACTCATCCGGCTCAGTTCAGATATCATGAAACAGCAATAAAACCTGTTTAAAGGAACAGTTCGGCTATTTTAAAGTAGAAAGATTATACATATACCTGTTAAAGATGGCCGACAGGTCGACAAGCTAACAGCTAATCTGAACAAATTCACGTCGATGCCATTCAAAACAGAAATGTAATTTTTTTTTAGAACTTTACATGAATATTTACATAGCATTCAGTGGTTAACTGCAGCAGCAGCTAGCTGTAACACTTCCAGTTGGATTAGTTATGGGAAGCAGGCGACACGTTCTTTAAAAAAATAATGGTTCAGTTGAACCGTAGTGCAGTTTAGTTGTTTCTGAACGACACCGGTCCACTTTGGTTTGGGCCTGGACTCGGACTAGCCGTTYGCTCCTCAAAGTGAGACCGATCAAAGAGCCATCTGCAGCAGGTAGGATACTTGCTGCGTATGTTTTACAGAAAAAGATCAGAACRGTCCCTTTAATCATGGTCAGTGTTACAGTTGAGACTTTTGTGTTTGACCTTTTTTATATTTTATACTGCATTATTTAACCCACAGTAAGTTTTACTAACAGGATTAGTGTACATCTAMGTAAAGTTGAGTAAAATACTTTACTCGCTCTTGGAAAGCCCTTCAGTTTCTTTTTATTGGGATCTAAATTTGTTCTGTTGGGACCGTTTTATAGAAATAAAACCCATCGACTGCAGAGGGGTGAAAACGTAAAAACGACTGAACGTTTGGTACAAAACAAGTCGAGTCGTTCGGGTTTTAAATCAAACAGAAACAGAAGTGATGTTAGATGACTTTAAAAAGAAAAAACACAGAAACATTTTATACTTTTCTTTTACGAGATCCAGAAAAACAAACAGCTGATTGATGTTAAAAAAAAWTTTTCCATCACTGCATAGTTCTGCAGGCTAAACCGCCGCCGCTAACGGGCCTTAGACCTGTTGGTCCTCCAAGTCTTTAGTCCTGCAGCAGCTGAGGGAGGAGTTGAACTTCAGTCCCGTCACAAAGACAACCTTTTGCTTGTTGTGGGTAAGACAGCCACACCAGGACTTAAAAAAAAAACATTTAATGGTTTTGTGTTACAGTCAGACTCATAATTTCTGTCACTCGGACCTTAAATTCCACCCTGATCCGTCAAAAGAGAACAAAATAAAATAAAAAAAGAGGAAACCAGAAGAAATAAATCCTGTCGTAACAAAACTGAAAACCAAGCTCAGATTTAAACACGAATGAAAAAAAAGGTGCAGAAAGTGTCTGACAAGCTTTGGCCCGCTGACTGTTTGAAGGTGAGACGGCAGAAGACAAACTGTCCCACGAGTCTTTGTCCGACCGGAGGAAAGAGACGGCTGTTCCACCGTGTGGCCAGCAGGTGGCGCTGTCGCACCACAAATACCAACTGACCCACTCCYGCTCCTTCTGCACAAAGTCAGTGCTCGACAGAAAGAAAAAAATTAAAAAATAAAGGGTGAAAAAACAAACTGCAGAGGATCTGAGGATCAGTCGATCTTCACGGCGGCGTAGATCTTCCTGATGAACATGTAGGCGGCGTAGAAGCCGATGGTTCCTGTGAGCAGCCAGAAGGTCAGAACCATCAGGGTGGTGTAACCGAAGTACAGGAGAGACGGGATGAACTCCACGATGTCCAGCTGAGGGGACASAGACAGTCGGTCAGGCTTCAGTGTTTATGACCTGAATTTAGTTTTACTGGTTTTAAACGACTTCATCYTGAAGATTTAAAATCTTTCAGCTGTTTCCTCTTCAGGGCTCAGATTTATAAAACCTGCGTACGCCACTTTTTACACCGAGGTTGTGATTTATAAAATCAAAACTTGACGTGAAAATGTGCCTCACAGCTCTGATTGTGTGTGTGTGTGTGTAGAGGCTACAACCTGAGGTGGGACCATGTACACAAACCATGAGGCACAGCTGTGATCTATGAAGGGAAAATGTGGTGAAACGTGCGAACGCACCGTTTTATAAATCTGACTTTTTTTTTGGTGTACGCCATTTTCATCTTTTGGCCGTACGTTTAGTTTTAGTTTTAGTTTGTTTCCATAAAATCTTTTATAAAAGAGACTCCTGGTCCCTGCAGGGACACATCCACCTGTCCTCACTGTCCACAAACAGGACCAGGGACAACACACCTGGACCCCAGAATCCTACACACACACACATACAAATACATACATCCATATACACACATACAAATACATCCATATATACACACATTTACACACACATCCATACAGACACACATACATCCTTACATTTACACACATACAAATACATACACATACATACAAATACATACACATACATACAAATACATACACATACATACAAATACATACAKATACATACAKATACATACACARYCARARACARYCACARACATACACACACATACACACACATACACACACATAGGGTAAATTCAAAGCAACATCGACTGAAAAGTCACATTTTTACTGGTTTATCTGCTATAAAATGCTTTGAAATTCTTTAACGTGTCAGACTTTTTGGTTTTGGTCACAGTAGGACTAGCCGTTAGCTCATCAYTCCTATCAGAATTAAACAGTTTCTCAAAACTGAAATCATTAGAGGAGCCATCTGCAGCAGGTAAGATACTAACTGTTCACAACCCTTCTACAGAACCTCACTTCAAAACATCCAACAGGAAGGAAGTTTTTCAAATTAAGAGCCAACAATAATAATCTGCAGTTTCCTAAAGAAGAGAGGATTTTCTCACCTTGTTGATGAAGTAGAAGACGGCGTAGATGAGAACGTAGAACGCAGAACCTCCTGACACCAGGAACGTTCTCCACCACCACCGGTAATCCTGCAGAGAAACATCTTTTAACGCCAAGCTTTAAAACACGAAGAGACGGGCGTGTGGAGCTGCTCCGGCCTCACCTCGGCGCAGAGCTGGAAATAAACCATGACAATGCTGATCTGAGAGCAGGACACCACCAGGATGATGAAGACCAGGAACAGGAAGCCGAACAGGTAGTAGAACTGGTTCTCCCAGATGGCCTGTGGGCGGCCACAACATAAACGTCACATCTCAACCCTCAGAGCGTTCGTGTAAAAAAAAAAAAAAAAGGCGCGGGCGGTGACTTACGCTGAAGATGAAGAAGAGCTCGATGAACATGGCGCCGAACGGTAAGATCCCGGCCATGAGGATTCTGGAGCGACGGGAGGAAACTCAGACTCAAGAGGTCCGAAACAAACAGATGTGAGGAGAAAAACTACACTCACCCCACGAACTTGTTCATGTACCAGCGCTGCTCCGGGACCTGCCGGGGGATCTGGTTGGTGCGCACCGGGTTGTCGTAGGGCTGCTTACGGAAGCCGAAGTAATAACCCAGGTAGACGAGCGGCATGGAGATCCCGAACCACATGCAGAGGAGAGCCAGCATGGTGGTGAAGGGAACCTGGACCAGAACAAAACATCCGTTAACAGATCTTATCTTTGTGGTATCGGCATGATRTGTGGAGGAAAGCAAATACACCTCGCTGGGTCAGGGTCAGACCCAAACCATWTATGGACATAGAACTCCGGAAATGAAGGGGGCGCTGTTTCCTGGACCAGCAGTGGATTCTTTATTTAGGGTTTTTATTGATCCTTATGGATTTTTGTTGTACCTGCTGCTGGTTTGTGGATAAAATGTTTTATTCATCCTCCAGAAAACACCGGTACTTCTCTGTGTTCTTAACTCTGACTGACAGTAAAACCATGGCGGTGCCTCCGGTTCCAGCAACTCGGTATTTCAAAATAAGAGTTTGTTTCATTATGGTCAGAACAAAACATTACAGTACCGGTCCGTTAAAATCTGTGAAGCAATAAATTTTCAACTAAACCAGGGCTTTTTAACTGGCGGCCCGCGGGCCACATCCGGCCCACGAGTGACCAAAGTTCGGCCCGCCACTTGGTATATTCATCTCTTAAGCCCAAAGCCCTGGTTTTCTACTGTAATTACTGACTTCTTTTAAGTTAAACATAGAATAGAAATAGAAACAGCCTTTATTGTCCGTCCTACAAAGACATGTTAATGGTAAAAACCTGTGGTGTCACTAGGCCTATTTTAGGGGGGCTGGAGCCCCCCTAAAATAG
>NW_013952544.1:1228627-1234564 GCF_001266775.1 Austrofundulus limnaeus
TATTTCAAAGGTAACAGATCTTTGTAATACTTGGTTTATTTACATAATGACTTTAATTGCTGGATGTTTGGTCCCTGAGCTGTTGGTCCCTGGAGCAGTTTAGTTGAAGAGTCCTGGACTAAACTATCAGATTATTCCTCAGTTTAACAAATTATCTGAACATTGTTAAAAAAAAAACAATGAAAAACAAAAACAGATAAGTCTATTTTTATTTTTACTTTTTTATGAAATCTTTATTAGCAAAACTATAAACAGTGAARAAAGAAAATCTGGAAAGTAAATTTGACGTCAGTATAAACCGATGGTTTTCATTTCTTTCTCCAAAAACAGGAAAACAGTGTGTTTTAGTTTTCTTAAACCAAAGGTTTAAAATGTAGATCTTTTCATTTAATGTGGAACAAAAAACTTTAACAACAAGCAGCTGCCTATAAATAAAGTAAGTAAATAAACATTAGCTAAATACTTCTGTARTTCTTTACCAGCTGTCAYCTGATAGTTTGAACATCACTAATTAAACTGTTTTCTGGAGCTACACTTCAAGTCATTCTCCCCTTTAGTTCCAGAGTACAATGGTGCCAAATATGGTATGGGTCTGACACTGAACTGACCCCGCCCCTTTCTGCGTTCTGCAGCKGAGTCCTACACGTTGAAACTCACCGCTCCGGAGGAGTGTTCGCCCCAGATGAAACAGTTCAAGACGAAGCAGATCGCGAAAACGACTCCTGGATATAAAGTCGCCGTCTGCAGAGGAGAATAAACCAAAACTCAAGATTAATGATGTTAAATGTTAGAATAAACCAAAACTCAAGATTAACGGTTAGAATAAACCAAAACTCAAGATTAATGATGTTAAATGTTAGAATAAACCAAAACTCAAGATTAACGGCATTAAATGTTAGAATAAACCAAAACTCAACTCTAACAATGTTAAATGTTAGAATAAACCAAAACTCAAGATTAATGACGTTAAACGTTAGAATAAACCAAAACTCAAGATTAATGACGTTAAACGTTACAATAAACCAAAACTCAAGATTAACTACGTTAAATATTAGAATAAACCAAAACTCAAAATTAACTACGTTAAATGTTAGAATAAACCAAAACTCAAAATTAACTACGTTAAATGTTAGAATAAACCAAAACTCAAAATTAACGATGTTAAATGTTAGAATAAACCAAAACTCAACTTTAACAATGTTAAATGTTAGAATAAACCAAAACTCAAGATTAACAACGTTAAATGTTAGAATAAACCAAAACTCAAGATTAACGGCATTAAACATTAGAATAAACAAAACTCAAGATTAACAACGTTGAATGTTAGAATAAACCAAAACTCAAGATTAACGGCATTAAAAGTTAGAATAAACCAAAACTCAAGATTAATGATGTTAAACATTAGAAAAAAACCAAAACTCAAGATTAACAACGTTAAATGTTAGAAAAAACCAAAACTCAACATTAACGACGCTAAACATTAGAATAAACTCCTAAATCAGATGATTTTATTTAAAAAAAAATAAAACTCACACAAAAGGCTCCTTTCCTCCACCGGTGGCCCTTCAGTGTGCGGTACAGTCTGCCAGCAAAGTAACCCCCAAACACTCTGAAGGACAAACACCCAAAACGACTTTTAAACCTGAAGAAACCGAATTTAAAATCAGCCCGCTGTTACAGGAAGTCTCTTACCCCATGAACATGAAGAGGAAACAGGAAGTGGTCATCAGGGCTCCTCTGCTGGACGGAGACAACATCCCCAACATGGCGACGACTACCAGACAAACAGGAAAAGAGCTGAAGAGAATTTTTTGTTTCCGTGTTGTGAAGCATTTTGTAGAAACTTGKAATTTCCCGTTAGTAAGTACTTCAAACAGAAAAACTCACAGATGACGATTAAAACCATGCAGAAGAGCTGGATCCCGGAGCCCAGCAGGGAGCTGAGGATCATGGGATACTGAGGCGGTCTGAAGACGTCTCCATGGACGTTCTTCCAACCAGACTCCTCCATGGTGTCCTCCTGGTTAGACGCAAATAAAAAAAACGTTTTAGTGAAATTGTTCTGATCTGAACATCACCATGAGACAGTGTCTGGGGTTTTAAAACTAAAATGATCTGCTTTTACTCTGAAAAATTAGTTCAGGTTGTATTTTCTTACAATGTCGTCCTCTCTGTTGTAGTTTGCAATGTCCTTCCGCAAAGTTCTGATGATGATCATACTAAGAATACCTGAGAGAGAAGAGAATAAAGAAATGTAAATGTAAAAAAAAAAACTGGTGTCAGATTAACACAATAAATCGTACTTATTTTTGTGAAAAATAAAATCTTTTGACAGCTCAAGCTAATTTTGCACAAAAATACGTTCCTGAAAGTTCACCTTTCCACAGCTTGAACTCGTCTCACTGATTGGTTTTAAAGTTTTGTTGCCTTATAAGACTTGATAGAGCACTAATCTTCAATCTTTCAGTTCCCAGTCTCTAATGGAGTGCCCCAAGGCTCCGTCCTCGGGTCCCTTTTTTTTCTTCCATTAAGTTATATTTTCCACTGATTTGGTATCCATCTTCAACGTTATGCAGATGACYCCCTGCTCTACTTTTTAACCACGTATGACACTGGTCCACAAGGAACAGTGGTGAAGACGTCTTATTAATTAGCCATAACAACAAAGTCTTGGAAGTCCTTTATGAAAACCTTTGGCTCATAAAGCTGTTCTTGGTGTAAAAAGATGGTAGACGTACCAGACAGGAAGAAGACGACCACCACCGAGTTGACGATGGAGAACCAGTGAATCTGGACGTCGCTCATCGTCAGGTAGGTGTCCCATCGAGACGCCCACTTCACCTCGCTCTCCTGCACACAGCAGACATCACGACTCAACTATCATCAAACCAAGTCACAGTCAGGCCAGAGAAATCATTTATTTTGGTTCAACCACCMTTAGCTCTGATTACACCTGATGTTTGCTGAAAAACAAACTGGGCCGCAGTCACTTCCAGCATAAATTAAATCRCAACTGTTTTCTATGAAATTTTATTCTATTTTATAGTTTGTTAATGCTGAGTCAGCATTCACACGGTTTTATAACTGTATCTATAACTTTGATACTTTTTGAAATATTTACATTATTTACAAATGTTTTCCCCATAAAAACACTAAGATCTCTTCTGTACCTTCAGAAACTTGATGCTACATTTATCTAGCATTTTACGACTTCTCTTTTTATACTTTTACATCTTAGTTAAATTTTTGCTGCTTTTGGTTTGAAGTTAGTTTTTGCTAAATTCAGCAAATTTTTTTGCTATTTAAAAAAAACTTGCTACTTTAACATTTAGCACTTTACTACTTTTAGCTTGTAACTAGTGCTTTGCCACATTAGGCTAGCCTTTTTTATTTTACCTCTTAGCTAAACATTTGCTACTTGTGGCTTTGAGCTAGCATTTTTGCTACTTTTGGTTTTAAGTTAATTTTTGCTAAATTCAGTAAATTTTTTGCTATTTTAAAAAAAACTTGCTACTTTAACATTTTACTAATTTCAGCTTCCAGGCACTATTCTGGTTGCTCGATTTTACCTACAGTTTTGCTGATTTTGGCTTTTTGCTAACATGTTTAAAACATTTAGCTAGTCTTTTATTGAAGCTTTGAGCTTGTGTTCATCTTTTTTAGCTTTAATAACTCAGGTTCAGCAAATTTCATCAAACAGACTGAAGACAGAAGCCCAAATTGGTTTACCATCGTCCCTCCAGGTCTGTTTACCAGATTAAAACACCTTAAATAACTTCTTTAGCTGCTTGATTTGTTCACTGAAGAACAATCATTTGAAGTTCTTCAGGTTTTTTTAAACCAGGTCTTCTCAGGCACAGTTTGCAGGTTTCTAAATTTTCTTTTATTCAGTAAAATAACAGTTTTCAGTTCAGACGACGGCAGCAGCAGATACTGACCACCCAGTGGACGGAGTAGGTGAACAGAACCTCGTTCTCTCTCTTCGGGTCGATTTCCAGAGGCGCAGAGCCGCTGACATCGGGCAAGGTGCACGTTTTGTCGGTTTCTGATGCCTTAAGGTCTGAACATTCAAAAATAAACAATGTTTCCGTCAACGAGTTGGTGGGAAACTGTTTACAGGAACCACGGGTCTGAAATGGCGTTAACACCAACCTTCCACTTTGACGCTTTGAGGAATGACCTCGAAACGCACGACTCTGTAGTTGTGAACCTCCTCCTCCTCCACCTTCTCTCTGTGGAAGTACAGGATGAAGGACAGGTGGTTGTGCAGGTAAAACTGTAAAGGAAAAAATAAAAATAAAAGTCAGGACCATTTAATCGTTTGTTTCAAGAACTTGAGGAAACAGTCGGCTAAAATCATCACATCAAGATGTTTGAAGCATGAACAAGAGCAGAGAACAATTTAATCTGGATTAATCCAGATGTAAACCAAAAGCCTTCAGAGGTTTTTACCAAACATCAATGAACAAACATTAAAAAAAATACTCTTTTGTTAGTTTTCATTTTCTAATATTAAAAGTTAGAACTGGGCTTTAAACTAGTTCATATCAAAAAACSCTTATTTTTGTTTAACATATTCTGTTTAAAGAGCCTGAGCAAAATTCAGGATTCACACTTTGGATGCAGGAAATGGAGCAGCACCGGGTGCACTAGCCTCGTCGTTGAGCATGGTGGAGATGGACAGGAAGTATGGAAAGAAAAGGTGTGGCAGACAYAACCGTTGAGGGCGATGCCCAAAAAGAACTTGTGCCTTAAAAGGGGCGGAGCTTCTGTTGTGCAGAAATACTTTGGCTTTATAAGTTAGGATGTTAATCAAGCGATGGTATTCGGCAAATTTTAGAGTTAAAGCTGTCCCCAAATGGTCCAGACATGGTTCTGACGTAACCCAGACAAGGTTCCGACATAATCCAAGCATGGTCCTGACATAATCTCGATCACGTACTGACATGGTCCCAACATGATTCCAAAATAATCCGGATATGGCTCCAACATAATCTCGACAAGGTTCCAACATAATCACAAGGTTCCGACATAATCCTGGCATAATCCTGACAAGATTCTGACATAATCCCGACAAGGTTCCGACATAATTCTGGCATAATCCTGACAAGGTTCTGGCATAATCCAAGCATGGCTCTGACATAATCTCGATCAGGTACTGACACGGTTCTGACATGATTCCAAAATAATCCGAACATAATTCTGACATAATCCGGACAAGGCTCTAACATAATCCGGACAAGGCTCTAAAATAATCCCGACAAGGCTCGTAACATAATCCCGACAAGGCTCGTAACATAATCCCGACAAGGCTCGTAACATAATCCCGACAAGGTTCTGACATAATCCCAACAAGGTTCTGACATAATCCCAACAAGGTTCCGACATAATCCAAGCATGATTCTGACATAATTTCTATCAGGTACTGATATGGCCCCAACATGATTCCAAAATAATCCTGACAATGTTTAGACATAATCCCGACAAGGTTTTGACACAGTTCTTAAAAGGGTCAGAACATGATCCAAAAGCATGGTTCTGACATAATTTCGATCAGGTACTGACATGGTCCCAGCATAATTCCAACATAATCCCGACAAGGTTACGACATAATCCGAGCATGGTTCTGACATAACATGGTCAGTACCTGATCACGATTCCAAAATAATCCGGACATGGTTTCGACATAATCCCGATACGGTTTTGACACAGTTCTTAAATGGTCCCTACATGATCCAAAAATAGTCCCAACATGGTCCAAATATGGTTCTGACATAATTTCGACATGATTTTGACATTTCCGACATGGCGCCTTTACTTAGAGCCGTGGTAAAAACGTAGGATAGCTGCTACGTGATGCCAGGTCACAAATATTTTGGCCGAATAGTGATCCTACATTGTACTAAGAGCACAGAGGAAAGTACGTCAGCATGTAAT
>NW_013952544.1:1234944-1236795 GCF_001266775.1 Austrofundulus limnaeus
ATGTAATAATAATAATAATAATAATAATAATAATAATAATAATAATAATTGTGAGGACATGACAGTATAATATTTCTAGCTACTGCAGTAATTTCCTTCTCAGTCAGTAGAGGGTAATCTCAATGGGTGGTTAACACGTACATGTACTCATTAGAAGAAAAATAGTCAAACAGAACTTTGGTCTCACAGCCCAACACTAAACTGAGAGCAGTTTATCTCTGAACAAAACGACCGAGCTTTGCAGTTTAAGACTCTACCTTGTTGCTTTCAACGAAGCCGAGTCTGTAGCCGTGTTCAAACTGAACATCTGGCTTCTCCTTCAGCTCATCTTCTCCTCCTGCTTCTTTGTTTGTGTAAAACTCCAACCTGGTGGCGACTGGAAGGTTGTCTGCGATGCTAAACATGCACAGAAAAACTGGGTTAGTATTTAGACATTAAAGCTTTTTTTTCCACCCTCAGAGGTGAACGTCATGGAGGCAGACGATGGACGACAGATGAAGAGCTCCTCACAGGTGAACGTAATACTCCTCCTGGATCCTCTCGGCCACCAGTTTGCTCTCCTCCACGCTCAGCTTCTTCTTGTTGCACATCATCTCACACTTCTTGTCTTTGCTCATCTGCACGCCGTAAAGAGTGTTCACGATACGGTCGCCTCGTAAGACCTCACCTACAAATTAGAAATAACTGGAATGTATCAGAGTCACATATGCAGATAAACCAAGAACTGTTTGTACAATAAATACATTTTATTCACAGGTTTAAATCAAATAACAGGTTCATATTCAAAACATGTTCTCTACCAACTGTTGTAGCAACAGGAAATCCCTTCGTATAATGTTTGGCATCACTAAGAAGCTTGGAGAATTCCCCTTTTTATGTGGCTAGAATTCACGATGACATCACTTTAGACCAATAAAAACAGCTTTCAAATCAGCATTTTTTAAACAAAACTAAATGCTGCCAGACAATTAAGTAACAAACGTTAATAAACAAAGATGAGCTGAATTTAAAGCTTTTGAGATGGAGATTTTGAAAACAACTTAATATTGAAATATTCGTTTTTGTGACTCTTTTTGTCAGAATGAGTCACGTTTAGGATTTTCCAGGAAGATGAAGCTGTTTTTAGTCAAAACATCAACACTGAACAGTTTGTTTATTGATAAATAAAAGTTATTTTTGAACACCGTCTCGTGTTTCACTCTTACCCAAGTTCTCTGCCTTGTACAGAACAGAATCTGGCTTACAGAAAGGCAGCGAGTAGTATTCATATGGGAGCTGCGTACGAGAGCTGGTCAGCTTCACCGCCTGGAGTATAGAAACAAAACAACCATTAAAACACACAAACAACATGGTCAAAACCACACACACAAACAACATGGTCAAAAATACACACACAAACAACATGGTCAAAACCACACACACAAACAACATGGTCAAAACCCCACACACAAACAACATGGTCAAAACCACACACACAAACAACATGGTCAAAAATACACACACAAACAACATGGTCAAAACCACACACAAACAACATGGTCAAAACCACACACAAACAACATGGTCAAAAACACACAAACATGGTTAAAACCACACAAACAACATGGTCAAAACCACACACAAACAACATGGTCAAAAACACACAAACAACATGGTTAGAAACACACAAACATGGTCAAAACCACACAAACAACATGGTCAAAACCACACAAACAACATGGTCAAAACCACACAAACAACATGGTCAAAACCACACAAACAACATGGTCAAAACCACACAAACAACATGGTTAAAACCACACAAACAACATGGTTAAAACCACACAAACAACATGGTTAAAACCACACAAA
>NW_013952544.1:1238461-1239898 GCF_001266775.1 Austrofundulus limnaeus
CACACAAACAACATGGTTAAAAACACACAAACAACATGGTTAAAAACACACAAACAACATGGTTAAAAACACACAAACAACATGGTTAAAAACACACAAATAACATACCTTAATTTCTACTTTATCTCCTTCATGGAAGTCCTGAGGAGCGACTCCGGGGACGTAGAAGGTTCGGACTCCAGGCAGTGAGAACAGCAGCAGTAAGGCCCACCACGTCTCCTGCAGGGACACCAATTCAAGACGTTTACACTTAAATCTTTTTCATACAACCTAACTGGAGAAATATTGGGAAAAATAACACCTCAGATCAACAAACAGGAACTTGATTGATATTCAACACAAGTCAAAGTAACTTTCAAAACAAATCCAGGAAGTAAAGAGAACCGTACGAGTCYTTTTGCTAAACAAATCTTTGTAACCAGACTTTAGGAGGATTAGGTCACACTCAGCAAACCGGAGCAGCGACAGAGTTTATTCATCCAGAAAGACATGTGGACAATTCTGAGATCTAGGGTCGGGCAATAAATCGATTTAATCGAATTTGCCATTTATAAAAATTTAATTTTGGGAAAATCAGGATTTTTTAACCACCAGTGCACTTCAAACGTTGCACCAAATGTTGCACCAGTGCACTCTTTGGGGCTTCTGTAGTTTTCTGTAGTTCAGAGGTCACCTCACCTGTCCCTCAAGACGTTTGGTACATGACATGACAACATGGCAGCTAGCAAAGAGGAACTACTTCTCAAAAAAAAAAAAAGGGCACTGTTCAGTTTTCTGTAACTGGTGAGGTTTTACAAGCTCAGACTTAGAGCAACAAACACCTCACTGCAAAACCTGTTTGAAGGCTCTTGTTACAAAAAGCAGGAGAACAACAAATTTGTTTCAACATCTGAAACAGCCACTTGGTTAAGTGGGAAAAAAATCGATTAAAATCAAAACTTAATTTGGGATGAAAAAACTGGGAGGGTTTTGTTTTTTTTTTGGGTTATAACGTCCAGCTCTACTGAGTTTACAATATTTTATTGGAAAGAGATGAAAGAGGTAGAATAAAGGAGATGTCGACTCAGCTGAATTTATCCTCTACGTCAGCAGTCCCCAACCCCCGGGGTGTGGGTRGTTTGGTACCGGGCCGCACAGAAAGAATAAATAACTTACTTTTTTTTGTCGTATTTATTGAGTTTGAACAATGTTTTATTTTGAGCTTCATATCTTTATCTATTACTGATAAAAAAAACATTTTCATTATTTTACCTTGAACTAAGACAACTGAGTGAAGTTATCTTAAATAAACAACCATAAAATGATGTAACAACAAGGGATACAACTAACGATTATTTTAATAATKGATTAATCTGTTGATTATTTTTTCGATTAATCGGCCAAATCATTAAAACGCTTAATTACATGAATACGAGTAGATATAAATTAAGTTAACTC
>NW_013952544.1:1240843-1242818 GCF_001266775.1 Austrofundulus limnaeus
GGCAGATGTGGCAGTGGAAGGTGTCAAAGCAGTTTGGAGAGAAAAACAAAGTAAAGAACAAAAGAAAAAAGAAAACGATTAATCGATTATTAACTCAGTCGTTGATTATTTTAATAATCGATTAGTCGTCGATTCATCGATTAATCATTGCAGCCCTAGTAACAACTGCGACCGGACATCTTTTATCCTTTGAGATTTAAACCAGGAGGTTCTTGTGCCAACACCAGTGTCTTTTAGGTGAGTTTATCTTAAAACAGGTCAGTTAATCCTCGGAGAAACGACTCACATTGTTTAAGTTACTGAGTCGCTGCTTTTGTTGTGGTCCAGAAAACCAGTTCGCTCAGTCGGTCCAGAAACTTTAAACASTCGACAAACGTYAAGCACAAACTCACGGATCAGCAGTGACGTACGTTCGGGACTTAACTGTGACGTTTATTTAAGCAGCAGAAAAGTGGAACGTTTATTCAAAAAGAAGCAGGAGCAACATGATAAACTTTAAAAAACACAAATAAACCCGTTTCATAGTTTTCTGCTCACATCACCTCATAAAGGGGTCAGAGGTCATTTGATAGAAACAAACTTTATAAATTTGACGGATGAGATTATCTCTTTATCCGATATTTTCTGTGAATTACAGCAGAGAAAACACGGGACGAGGTGAAATGTTTGAGTGTAGGATGTTTATACGAGCACGTGGTCTAAAATAAAAAGGTTTTATTAGTAAAAACTTAATTTTGTAACATGTGACAACTTTATTCTTAACAAAATTTTATGCATTGACCATTAAAATATAGTTAACACTTTCACTGTTTAGTCTTTCAGTTCATTGAGAATTTTATTCTTCTTATGTGCTTTGACCCGAGTGGATGGACTGAGCAACAACAGAGCTGCTTCATGGAAGAACCTCAGCTTAGCCTGTTAGCTTTAGCGCCGACACTATTTAGCCTTATATGTATTAGCTCAGCGCTAGCACGATAAACAAGCTAAACGGAGGTCCTCCATCCATATTTTCAGTTCCAGCTGAGTCATTTTTGTGTTCCCATCTCTGTCACATCTCTGACTTCTTGCTAACTTTTTTAACCAATTTTATTTTCGCTTTCATTGTTTTATCTTTGACTGCTTGTAATTTTAAAGGACCCCCCACATACTCGGGCGTACTTTGTCCGCGGAGGTCCGCAACGGACTCGAAGCAGCCATCCGCCAGAATGGTCCGCGCATTTTTTTTTTACGTCTGCAGTGTCGCACAATAAACTGCATAGCGAGTTCACGTCGAACTGTTTTGGATGTGACACAAAGCTGCTGCAGCTGAGGATCGTGTCATTTGTGGACAAAATGGAGTCAAAGTTTGAAGAGCGTCTCATGGAGGAGATTAGAAAACTTTATGATGTGTTAATGAAGGAATATAAGGACTTCAGTGAGCAACAAATTTGTGGGAGGAAATAGCTCAAATCCTGGGTAAGGTAAATCTGTTTTTTTTTTCTTTTGTTGTTTTAAAGCTAAAATGCAAACTGTCTCTTCCTCCTCGTCCTTGACATCATGACTGAAATTGCGAGAAATTTAAAAAATTGTCAGGCGGTCAGTACGCTCGAGTATGAAGTGTCAAACATCCGCAGACAATATGCGGGGAGTCTGCACAGCTCATGGACCGCACACAGTACGCTCGAGTGTGTGGGAGGCTTTACTGTCTTGAGTTTGTACAAATCTTTTTTTACCACCTTCTAGCCAAGATTCTGACATTTCTGTAGATAACAAACATGTCTATGTTTAACTAAAAGAACTTAAAGTAGAAAACTGGGGGTTTGGGCTTAATGGTGCGTTCACACCAAACGTGATTTCAGCATCAGGAGCATCAGGTTTAAATACAAAGTCTATGGTGGACGCGCATCTAGCAGCGTCAGGAAGTGCTGCGGCGCCTCAAGCGCGGTTAGAGCAGCACGATTTGAACGATTTGAGCGTTCGATGCGCTGAGGAGCAA
>NW_013952544.1:1243845-1245812 GCF_001266775.1 Austrofundulus limnaeus
GTATCGGACATTTCTCAAAGTTGTAATATCGGTATCGTATCGGAAGTGAAAAAGTGGTATCGGGACATCCCTAGTAATTTATGTAAAGTTAAGCCTTCATCTCATCTCTAACTTCACTCAGTGCAGCTGAAGTTACAAAAACTCTTTTAAACAAATGACTTTAATCCCAGTTTCCGGTTTGGATCAAACTTTTAGCCTTAAATTCAACTTCAAACTCACCACAATGTCAGACAGGAACAGTTCAAACCGATAAAAAGCAGCTTTATTTGTGGTTTTGTTTGTGTTTTTAYTCAGTTTTGATTCTAAACCTGAACCTTCTCCACAAACCAACACGTCCAAACAAACTGTTAGCATCCGGCTAACCGGCTAACTTACTTCAGCTGCTTCCTCATAACCGCGCATCAATGACAGCTTGTTGGCGACCGACCGTGTGCTTAATTATCACCGTAAACACGGTTTCATACCACGAACGGTTTAAATTAATTGCTTTAAACGCCGCAGCGCACGCGCTGTCGMTCGAGCAGCCAAACGCTAGCAGCGGCAGGCTAACTGGGTTAGCATCACCGTCAACAACCGAACAGCAGCGAGCCGAAGTGACCGCGGAAACCCGTGAAAACGGGTTGAATGTCGGCCGAGTCGAAACACTCCGCCTCGGTCACTGCCCCGCGTCCCCCCCGAGTTCAAACACAAAGCCTGGGGAAAGAAAGAGTTGGAGAAAAAGGAGTTCGTTTTTTCCACTCACCATCCCCGCGGCCGCCATTTTGAATACGTGTCATTAGTGACGCTGCGGAAGTAAGTAGCGACGTTTCTCTGGTGGTTTTTAAAAACATTTACATTAGTTTATTTTGCCACTAATTCGCACAGAACCGATAACGTCTTGATTGTGATATGTTTTAATTGTTACAAAAAAGTATAAAGAATGACTTTATTTTTAGCGATAGCTGTAGTGTTTACATTTGACGGCTCACGGGCCACACCCGGTCGTTCTTTCCATTGGGTGGTCCCACCCGCTTCCAGCTTGACTGACCTAAAATGMATGTATATAGTAAATTAAATTTACTTTTTAATAAATACACATTTGGAAACATTTTAAAACAGTTTATTCAACTATTTATCAGAAAAAGCATTTCACAAACTTTAGAGCATGCCGGTTTGGCAAAGAAGAAGAAAAAGTCTCGACTCGGGAGTACATTTCTTATTTTTATACAGGCCGCTTTGTTTAAATATATTTTATTACACATTATTCCTCACATTTTTTTTTACACAGAAACCATTTGTCACATCTTAAAATCATGCAGGTCCTTTTGTGCAACAATATTTTTTGTACTTCCAACGAAACGAGAAACAAATGAGAAACAGCATCAGTCATTAGTCTGTTATTCAGGGAAAATAAGGAAGAAAAAAGAACTTAAAGAAAACATTCTGTTCAAGATACATTTTTGAAATTATTACTGAAGAAACTAAAACACACATACACTCCTTTATAAGTTAAGTAGTGAACAAAAAATATAAAAAAAATAAGCGAAACAATAAATCAGAGTATCTTTATATCACTATATGTACAAATCTTAAAGAATATATTGTAGCTTGCTGATTGAAATTGGATTAAAGGCACTTTAAAGGAGCAAAAAGCCATAAAATAACAATAAAAAATGTCTTCAGAGGACCTTTTATTATAATACAGCCAGTTTCTGTTTCCTGTGATGACTTTGTGGACGTTTGTGTTGAGGTTGCCTGCAGTTCTTAAGGGTTAATTTGTTTTAAACAGATGCACTTTTATAATGTTAATATGTTACATAAATTACAGTAGAAGCAATAAAAGAAAAGTAACAAATTTAAATTCTAGTAATGCTCAAGTCCAAGGAGCTTTCAGCCCCCCCCCCCCCCCCCCCCCCCCCCGCGCGCGGGTGCGGTGCGAGTTGTATGGATTTTCTGCAAAACTTATGGATCTTTAGGGCTCTTTATAC
>NW_013952544.1:1246260-1254436 GCF_001266775.1 Austrofundulus limnaeus
TAGCTCTATAGAGCTAATGCTACATTAATTAGCTCTAGAGCTAACATCATTTATATTAGCTATGGAGCTAACATCATGTATCACAGTGAATATAGTTCAAGACCTGATGCTCCATTAATAGCTCCAGAGCTAATTCTACATTTATTAGCTCTAAAGCTAATGCTATATTTACAAGCTCTAGAGTCTAGAGCTAATGCCATATATAGTAGCTAATAGCTTCAGAGCTAACCCTATATATATTAGCTCTGAAGCTAACACTATATATTGCTATATACTAGCTCAGGAGCTAACTTGAAAGCTAAAAGACCAAAGCTGAGGTCCATCATCATTTTCAGTTGTGAGTTGAGTCATTTCTACATTCTTCTCTCTGTCAATGTTCTCCAGTTTATTTTAAAAGGGCTAAACGTCAAACAATGTTCAAAATTAATGTTAAKGCTGTATAGAGCTCTCACRGGAGCAAGTAGTACACGTCATTTACCCAGAATGCTTTGCYGCATAAATAACATGGTGTACATGTGACAATATATTATTTTTAATTTATAAAAAAAAGTTTAGATCCTACAGTATTTTAACAGTCTTTCTTTTACAGTTGAATTAAATGTTTGTCAAATAATGTCTGATTTTATAACTAGTTGGAGTTCCCTTTAAGGGTAGCTGGCTGTGGTGGCCATTTTGAAATGGGTTGAATTTATGAGCTGAACTTTCTGTTACGGTACGTTTTTAACGCAACGGTGCTGTGAACAACCGCCTCATGGCTGCTGCTGGTACTGGCTCTCTGTGGCCGTGTAGAAATCCTCCAGGACGCTCTGCAGGTAGTCGAAAGTGGGCCGATCCTCGGGCTTGTTCTTCCAGCACTCCAGCATGATTTCATAGAGTTCAGTGGGACATGACTCCAGGCGCTGCATTCGATAGCCCTTCTCCAAGGAACGGATCACCTCTGGGTTAGTCATCCCTGGAAAAACAAACCGAACAGTGTCAAAATTTGTGCAAGTTTATAAGTTAAGTATAGTATAAGTTTGGAAATCGAGGAGGTTTTTGAAGATCTTCTCACCTGGGTATGGTGTGCGTCCATAGCTAATAATCTCTGTCAACAAAATCCCAAACGACCAGACGTCAGATTTTATTGTGAAAGACCCGTAGTTGATGGCCTCAGGAGCCGTCCATTTGATGGGGAATTTAGCTCCTGGTTGTTGAGGAAAATTGAAAACCCAAATTAAATCACATCAACCAACATAAATACAGTTTTATTTTTTATAACTGCAAAGAAGTTCCCCTCTGAAGGTCTGAACAAGTTATTTAAAATTTTTACCAATGGTGGGCCTAATCCYCTAACTAAAAATCTAGCTTCGCTAACACTAAACAGTTAAACGTGTAAAAAAAAGTTAGCAAATGCTAACTCTCAACAGCTAAACAAATAAAATTAGTGAAAGTTAGCACTGACAGCTAATCCCTATCACTCAGTCTAGCTGAAGACTGGTGAGACTGACATAACCTGTTCATGTTAGCTTGATAGTTAGCCATTAGCAAACTTAAAGTTGGCAAAACCTAATTTAACGGAAGCTAACTGGGTCCTCTAACAGATTTTTAAAGTTAGTGAAAAAGCTAATCCGCTAAACAAAAAATGGGCTCCGCTATTAGCTGTTAGCTATTTAGCAGAYCCATGTCTACCAATGTCTCTTACAATCATTTTATTTTACTAACACATTTTAAATACCCGATGAGGA
Organism: Austrofundulus limnaeus; assembly: GCF_001266775.1. NCBI lineage: Eukaryota > Metazoa > Chordata > Actinopteri > Cyprinodontiformes > Rivulidae > Austrofundulus > Austrofundulus limnaeus. The sequence continues at coordinate 1,247,985 of NW_013952544.1, forward strand.
ATCTCAAGTTAAACACAACRGGTCTCAAAATGTTGCAGAATAATCTGGTCCATTCGTTTATCACATCTAGGCTGGACTATTTTACTTCTTTATAACTGGGCATCCAAAAAACTCTTTAAAAGGCTTCAATTGATCCAAAATAGATGTCATTTTTGGTATTTGTTTTGTAAATTCCTGYTGATTGTCATTGGTCGAGCATCTCAGACGTGTTAGGGGCGTACCTTCCCTGGCTGTGTACTCATTGTCCTCAATGATTCGAGCGAGCCCAAAGTCTGCGATTTTGCAGACCAGAGCCTTATTAACCAGGATGTTGGCGGCTCTTAAGTCTCTGTGGATGTAGTTTTTCTGTTCGATGTAGGCCATGCCTTCTGCGATCTGAAGACGAACCATTTAACAGAAGGAAATAAATAAAAGTTCACGTTATCCCCCTCCGTTGCCCAAAAAACTGCCTCACCTGAGCCGAGAAGTCGATGAGCTTTGGGAGCTGGACTCTGTTCCCTTCYTCGCTCTTTAAGAAGTCTAATAAACTACCTGCAGACACACACATTTTAACAAACATTTGTAGACGTCAATAGTGGGACACGGTCATAKGTTAAATATCTTTGAGTAGGTTGAGTCAGGTCCTCTGGATGGGTTCTTCTTTGTCGAAACATTTCATCTTTTATCCAAAAACCTTCTTCAGTCTGAGGAGTTGGAGGCAAAATGAGCTTCATAAACAGTACCGTCACAAAGTGGATCAGCCAGTTTGTTGGTTGGTTGGTTGGTTGGTTGGTTGGTTGGTTGGTTGGTTGGTTGGTTGGTTGGTTGGTTGGTTGGTTTACAGGCAAACAGAGGATCAGCAGCCTATTGACTGATCGTTAGAGCTTAAAAAACGAAAGGTTTCAACAAAGAAGAACTTATCCAGAGGACCTGACTCAACATTTTTGATTCTGTGTGGATTATTGAGAATGCATCAGGACTTTAAGTAGACTCTTTAAAAGGAGCAGACTTTAGTAGCTTAAGGGTCAGAGCGCTGAGGTCCCCTCCTTCGGCTGCCACCTTTAGCACTTTGACCCATGTTGCTCCCCCTGAAGGTGGAGGCCCAACATGGGGATGAAACCATGTAGCGTACCCAAACCAAACCCCACGGGTAGAGGCCTGGTAACCACATGCTCACTGATGAGCTCTTCCTCCAGGTCTGGCTCCAGGGTAAACCTAATTTAGTTGAAGGACATCGAGATCCTAGTCGTCTTCTGTCCATACAAGTATTGTGAAAAAGGAGTTTACTGGTTCATCTTCGTTTCTTCTGTAGTCACAAACTCTGAGTCATGACCAAGAGAATGAGACCTTGGATACAGGTGACCAAAATAAATTGATGGGTTCTAKCCCTGAAAGTCTCAGGACTTTGGTCGTCTAACCCAACGACTACAACAGGTCTCAGCTCTCAAAGTCTCCAAGTTCACAAAATGAAGCTCACCTTTTTCCATATACTCAGTAATGATATAAATAGGCTCCTCCTTGGTGACCACAGCGTTGAGTCGGACCAGTTTGTCGTGCTGTAGACTCTTCATCAGGTTGGCCTCCATCATGAAGGCTTCGACCGACATGCTCCCTGGCTTCATGGTCTTCACGGCCACCTTMGTGTGCTTATTATACGTAGCTAAAACAAACAACGGAACAATTACAGGATCAGTTTTAGGCTTCATCAGTTGGTCGATAAATATATTCTGCAGTGATTTACTGCCTCCTCACCCATCCAGACTTCTCCAAACTGTCCGGCGCCGAGTCTCTTATCCAGTTTTAGGGAAGATCTTGGGATTTCCCAGGCGTCTTTTTCCCATGGCTTTTCAGGTTTGGGGCTCAAACATGGAGATGTCAGGCTTTGGCAAAGACCATCTCCCTGCTCTGAATAAAAAACAGAAGAAGTGCTATTATTGTTGGCCAGGAGAGGGCAGCACAGAACAAGATACTGATTGAGCAGAAGTGGTTCACCGAGACAAACACCTCTGAAATGAGATTCCATCCTGTGATGGAGATTATTCAGTATAAATTGCTCTGACAGCTGTAACTCACTCTTGTAATGGCTGACCAGCTCCAGCAGGGTGGTGAAGGTGATACGAGGAGAAATGTAGAATCCTCCGTTGTCCAGCGTTCGAATTTTATAATGTTTCACCGTGTCTCCGGCCTGAGGGTCAAGGTCTCTGACGGACAGAGAGTAGCTGCCTGTTTGAGAAGACGAACAGAACAACAGTTATTACGTTTGATGCTTTCCTTTTTAAATATCCATTATTTGTGGTCACGTCAAGGCCTTCTTCCCAGAGACTCCCCAAGCTCCTCCTGGGGTACCCCTGAGGTGTTCCCCGACCAGTGAGGATCTATAATCCCACCAGAGAGTTTTGGATCTGCCCCTGGATCTCTTCCCAGTGCCTGGAAAACTGCTAAAGGAGGGCGWCCAGAAGGCAATCAGATCAGATGCAAAACCGCTAAACATGTAAAAAAAAAGTAGTGAAGGCTACAGCTAAAACCTTTTGATTATCTGTCCCTAGCACTGTGCTAAACATAAAAAAATTAACAGAAGCTAAAACTAACAGCTAATCACTAATCGCTAAGACAACTGTCACTCAGTCTACATCAGGGGTTCTCAAACTTTTTGGGTCTGGGGACTCCTCACAAGTGTGACAAATGTCCAGGGACCCCCTCATAAACCCCATGCTGTTTTAGAAATAATTTACTGTCATTTTAACCCCTAAATACTATGAGAATATTAATTTTTTGTTTGATTTAGTATGTTTGTTTTATTAGTGCATTGTTCCTCAAATTAATTTTTCAAATAAAATCCAAAATAACAATTGATTTAAAAAATTTGAGGACACCCCACCCCAAGACAGGGCTCATGGACTGCTGGGGGTCCTGGGACCCCAGTTTGGGAACCTCTGGTCTACATCACACATCTTTGTCTTCTGGTGGGACTGAAACAGGCCTGTTAATGTTAGCTTGTTAGTTAGCTGTAGCTGTTAGCAGACTTAAAGTTAGTGAAAAAGCTAATTCACTAAACAATTTTTTTACCCCCTTATTAGCTCTTAGCTGATTAGCGAAACAATGCATATCTCTGGTTTAGAGGCTTAACGTTAGCCGAACTATATTTTTAGTTAGCAAATCTTGGTTAGCTGTGCCCACTGGTTTTTGCACAGTGACGGTTTGTTTGAGGGTTATTTTTCAGTCTGTTTTTCTCTGCCTCTCTAGGTTTGCCATCAGGGAGTGAAAGACGCTGACGCGTCGTTACCGTAGAGACCACAACAAGTCACTGACAGCAGCTTTAACTTTTCTTCGTACAGTTCTTAGCTTTTAGCGGCGGTGGGTAGGAAAACAAAGATAAAGCTTTTGTTTACTCACCCTTGGTGGTCTCGCTGTCCCGGATCATGAAGGACCCGACTCGGTTCCCAGGGGCCAGCAGCTGCCTCTCTGCATCTTTCCGGCTCACTCCCTTGAAGAACCAGCTGAACAACAGGAAACAGGTGAGTCAGTACAGAAAACCTCTTAACGGCCGGCGTTCTTAACTTCCACTGATTGGTTTGTTTACGACTCTTTGAGTTTAAACGCTGTCAAACCTAAAACGTTTCACTAGTAAATGTTTTACGTTAGAGTTTGGACACTTACTCCTCTGCTTCCAGAGTATCTTTAGCTACATAGTTGCTCGGGATGAAGCCTTCCTGACCGGAGATGATTGACATGGCCTTCCACCACTCGCCTGATCTGAAGTGCGAAAAAGAAAACATTAAAAACTCAAATGTAGCAGAATTTTGACGAGGTCTATGTCAAGCTCTGCTAAAAAGCCTGAGTTGTTACACGGATTGTGATACTCCGAACGTTCGTCTCCACGTCTCAGAGCAACCAAAAGACCTGTTGTTAAACCGTAATACAAATACATTCATATGTTTGACATATATTTTCACCATTCCATTGGTCGGAGCCATAATTTATAGMAAAGTGTTATTCAGACGGTCATATTGTTATAGCTGATTGTCCCAGAACTACTTACTCTTCTAAGATTTTGAGCTTATCTCCCTTCTTAAAGCCCAGATCTCCTTCATGAATAGCCTCATAGTCGTAGAGTGCAATGGCAAGGTTCTCACCTGCGGCAATAAAACAAACAAACAAACAAACAACAGATGAAGTTTTCTGTTTACTCTTTAGGGTCATAATACAAATTGTTTTTATATGGAGGAACTGCCAAAACAAGAATGAATATAAAAATATGAACAACATACGTTACTTTGTAATAAAATGTAAGTGGATTTAGCATTTACTTAAATAAATACACATATAAAGCTGTAAGAAAATTTCATGTTTGAATTAATAAAGCACAATTATTTGCCTCATTTTGACATTTCTGTTAGCAACCCCACCAAATAAATATATGATGTTAGTTTATACGTTGTTAACGCCATGTATATGTATTAGCTCAGGCGCTAACGCTATATCACCATGTATATGTATTAGCTCAGGTGCTAACGCTATATCGCCATGTATATGTATTAGCTCAGGCGCTAACACTATATCGCCATGTTTATGTATTAGCTCAGGCGCTAATGCTATATCACCAGTATATGTATTAGCTCAGGTGCTAACGCTATATCACCATGTATAGGTATGAGCTCAGGTGCTAATGCTATATCTCCATGTATATGTATTAGCTCAGGCGCTAACGCTATATCACCATGTTTATGTATTAGCTCAGGCGCTAATGCTATATCACCATGTATATGTATTAGCTCAGGCGCTAACGCTATATCACCATGTTTATGTATTAGCTCAGGCGCTAATGCTATATCACCATGTTTATGTATTAGCTCGGGCGCTAATGCTATATCACCATGTATATGTATTAGCTCAGGTGCTAACGCTATATCACCATGTTTATGTATTAGCTCAGGTGCTAATGCTATAATGTATTAGCTCAGGCGCTAATGCTGGATCATCATTTATATGTATTACCTTGGGTGCTAAAGCTATATCACTATGTATAAAATATGTGTTATCTCAGGCGCTAATGCTATATCGTCATGTGTATTAGCTCAGCTCTGTTATCCTCATTCATCTTAATCGCTAATGTTACAAATAATCAGGGATCTCTAATACTTTTGAAAAATATTAAAAAGCATTTAAACATCGTATTTGAAACCTTGGTAGCTGCTAGCACTGTTAGCATGACTAATTAACAGTTATAGCGTAAACCTTTTTAAATCTGTTATGAACTCTTTGACAGCTCTACTTTGTGTTGAACAGTTTATAAYTTAACAGAAGCTGTTTTTTATGAGCTAAAGTTATGAGCTGAAGTTGAGAAATGAAACAAGGCAGGTAAACACTGAAAAAGTAAAGAAATACAGTTAATTTACTGAACATAAATTATATTCATCTCTATGTTTACTCTGGCCGTGTTCCCTTTTAATAATCTAGCTTTGTTAACCTGAAGTTATAAAAAAAAGTCACTTCCTAAAAAAAGAGCTTCTGTGTTCATTAGACTGTGACAGATTATGATGCAGATTTAATTTACAAATTGTTGCAAAAAGATAAAAAAAAAACCATATAAATACATATAATATCCTGGAATAGAAATAAAACTTTAAATGTTATCACTGGTTAATGTAATTGAATATATTTATTTTGGCAGTTTCAGTCCTCCGTACTTTTGCACTTTCRTTTGAAAAAGCAGAAATAACTATTTTAAAGATGTTGTTGATATCAGGTTATTTGTTCATGTCAGTTCTGGGAACACCACTTTGTTTCTTTTTTTGCTTCACGGACACTGGGTTCCCCTTCTGTCGACGCTCTCACTGACTTCCTTCTTTGCTTAATACTAATGTCAGAAAAGCTGATCTCTTTTTTTTTATAAAACTTTTTTGTACGTTCAAGGTTTTTGTGGCAGGGCAGTAAAAACGTGAAGTTTATCGCTTTACGCCCACACACCGACTCTCCTTCCACTTTTGTGTGGCGAAGCTGAACTGATCAGAAACAGAACACTCAAAGCACATCTAAACAAACAATTTATGGTTACAATAAACAAGTAAACAAACTCACTTTCAGAGGTTGTTGCGTTGGATTGCATTTTGCCCTGTAGAAAAAAAAACACTTTAATTCATTATTTTGTGTGCGTGCACATTCAAATAAAATTAAAACAAGCATTTTATTTCCAGAAAAATACACATTTATAACAACTCTTGACAACCAAACCACATTTAAACACCTTAACGTCATTTATTTATTATTTAGCTTTCACGTCAACACGTAAAAATATTTACGTCTTTTACAAAAGGTGACTTTCTTTTGTGGTTAACTTTGTTTATTTGTAGTTTGACTTTCAAAAAAGTGTGAAGATTTCTACATGTGATTAAAGTACAGCAGAAAGATTCATATGAAAACCTGCAAATTCAGAGAATTAATTAAAAAATCAACTTAGAAGGATAAAGTACTGC
>NW_013952544.1:1254781-1259627 GCF_001266775.1 Austrofundulus limnaeus
TATTAATGGAGTAAACAGTTTCAAAATGTAACATTTGATGAAGTTCAGGATAAACACTTTTATGTTTGACTTCACAGTTTTTWGAGTAACTTCAAAAACTTTGGGCAAAATTTGCATTATTATTTTTTTATTGAAGACCCAAGCTAAGCAGTAATAACAATCACCCTCCTGCTGCCCTCGGGTCAAAACGACACGTGGTCTAAAACTGAGGCCTCGTTTTAAACCAAGGACAGTTGGAGGGTTAAGAAATAAAACACATATTTTAAATTAATTAGAGGACTACCCTCCTGCTACCCTTGGGTCAGYATGACAAAGCAGAATCTTGAGGCCTCAAGGGTCATTTTGACCCAAAGGCAGCTGGAGACATGATGTGTTAAAAAATTAAAAGATGACCTGCTGCCCTTGGGTCAAAARGACCAACAAGGGCTAAAATGAGACTTCATGGTCATTTTAACCCAAGGGAAACAGGTGGGTTAAGGGAAAAAAACAGGCATTTTAAATTAGTGAAACAACAACCCTCCTGCTACCCTTGGGTTAAAATGATCCACAAGACCTAAAACTGTGACCTCCTTTTAAACCAAGGACAGTAAGAGGGTTAAAAAAATCTAAATTTTTTTATTTAATTAAAGAACACCCTTCTGCTACCCTTGGGTCAAAATGACAAATGTGTAGCTTTAATCTTGAGCGTGAAGAAAGGAAGACTTYGGTCTACATGTCTACATGACCCATGAGGTCTAAAGCTGAAGTCTCATGGGTCATTTTGACCCAAGGGCAGCAGGAGGCATAAGAAATAAAAAGAAAAGTTAAATAAAGTTCCTTTTTTTTTACTTTAGTTAAATTGTGTGTTTTCTTTCTTATGCCTCCTGCTGCCCTTCAGTCAGAATAACCCATGAGGTCTAAAGCTGAAGTCTCATGGGTCATTTTGACCCAAGGGTAGCAGGAAGGTAAGACGTCAGATTTTTTGTCACTCAGCAGGGGGATCAAGACATGCGACTCGAAGTATAAAACAAGCTTTAATTTGARCCAAGGGCAGCAGGAGGGTTAAAAATATAAACATTTTTATTTAATTAAAGAACAACCCTTCTGCTACCCTTGGGTCAAAATGACAAATGTAGCTTTAATCTTGAGCGTGAAGAAAAGAAGACTTGGGTCTACATGTCTACATGACCCATGAGGTCTAAAGCTTAAGTCTCATGGGTCATTTTGACCCAAGGGTAGCAGGAWGGTAAGACGTCAGATTTTTTGTCACTCAGCAGGGGAACAAGACGTGCGACTCGAAGTATAAAACAAGCTTTAATTTGACCCAAGGGCAGCAGGAGGGTTAAAATTAAATGCAGATATTTTAAATAAATTGGAGAAGGAAGATGATTTGTTTTATTAAACTTTCTGCATCAATCGTTAGTGGACGTTTTTGGGTCTTAGTTTCAGATTTTGGTCTTAAAATAGTTCTAAATGGTTCAGAAACCCAGTTTGAAACGACGATGTTGTTCTGAAGTGATATTTAACTCTCGTAGCTACACGCCTGAGCGGCCTGGTTCTGCTTCTCTCACTTCCTCTTTCCTCTCAGATAGAAGTTACTGTCAACACACAGGAAACAGTAGCCGAAGGAACCGCAGGACTGCAGCTACGTTAGCTCAGCCGCAGATCAAAGTCTGGCCAACATGCAAACTCACAGCAGGTCAGAAACACGTCTGCGCTGGGTTTAAAACGCTGCTTTTGTTGCTTCACTAAATGTGTTTCTGCATTTAAAGCTGAAACTCTTCCTCATTTTCAGAAAATAAAAGCTTTTAACTTCAGCTGCTTTTAAATAAAGTGCAAAAAGAGGACGTTTATTCCAAAATGATCTCTGAATGACTGTTTGTTTTACGGTTTTTAGCTTTAAATTAAAATATTTTGAATTGAATTTTAAAACAACTAAAAGAGGTAGAATCCTTTCACAACAGAAAGAGCCGAAATTCAAAAATGTTCAATATTTTCTAAAGCTAATGAAGTTGCAGAAAGGTAGCTAAAAGGTAAAAAAGAAGCAAAAGGCTAGCTAAAAGCATAAATCAGTAAAATAGTTGCATAGATTTTTTTTTGATTTATATTTTTTGATTTATATTTTTAGATTTTATTAGCCTTTACTGTCCCGCAGAGGGGAAAGCAGTGTGCTGCCAATTACAGCAGCTGAGGGGTTAAGGGCCTTGCTCAAGGGCCCAAAGTGGGGCTGCTTGGTTTGGGGAGTTGAGCCGGCGACCTTACGGTATAAGTACAAAAAAAACCTATACATTAGAAGTAGCAAAAGACTGGAGGATAGTGTCAAAAACCTACTAAAGTATTAAAATAGCTAAATGCCATGAAGTAGCAAAATATAGCTAAAAGAAGCAAAAGATATAAAAAGGCTAAAATTAGCAAAAGGCTATTTTGAGGCCAAAGACGGTAAGAGATTAGCTAAAAGCTAAAATTTYTAAAAAGCATGCTACAAGCTTAAAAAAGGAAAAGCTAGTTAAAAGCTGAAATAGCAGAACAACAACTAAAAGTTAAAAGAAGCTACAGGAGCCAAATTAGTAAAGAACAGCTAAAAGCTAAAAGCAGCACAACAATATCTCACAGTATCAAAGACAAGCTGAAATCTGAAAGTAGCCAACATCAGCTGAAAGGTTAGGGAAACATAATAGAACATTAGCTATGAGCTAATAGTAGCAAAAAGCTCAAAGCTAACAGTAGCATAAAAGAGGAATCAGATTTAGGAGAACGTTTTGAAGGAATTAAAGTGCCTGTGACGTCAAATTTTTGTGATACATATGAATGCATTTTTAGAAAGATGACGATAAAATATTGCAAAATAAATTTCATGTCGTTGAGATGAACGGTTGTTGAGATATTTGCATGTGAAGAAACAGGAAGTGATGTCAAAGGGGAATGTCGGCAATGTAAACAGAGCGTTGTTACAACAGCTAACAACAGACTGTAGAGAAGAATCTGATGTTTCTTTAGATTATTTTGAGTTTTTACCAGAGAGATGAAGAAGAGTTAAAGTTTAAATAATAATGTTACATTAAACAAAGACCAGAGAGTTTTCATTGTTAAAGAGTTCCCCTTTGATGTCACTTCCTGTTTCACTTTGACTGAGTCAAGTTCAAAAGAAAATATACCAGTTATGGGACAAAATGGGTTAAATCGTGTGTATTGTTCCAGCTTTCTTAAATATAAAGATGTTTTTTTTGACTTTTTATATGCATGTCACTTTGAGATCAACGTCTTTCTGTGGTAACAATGTTTGCAAATCAAGTTAAACGTGTAGAAAAAAACAACAACAAAAGTATAAAAATTACAAATCACATCACCCACCTCCTGAATGAGCCAAATGTTTGACTTATGAACAAATAAAATAGTAATAGTTACACAGAAAAAAACACAGAAAATATCCAAACCTTTGATTTTTAACGATCAACTTACAGTTTTCGAGCCGGACGTGGGGTCTTTGACGTAGTGGGCCGTCTGCGCTTTGCTCTGCTGCTCGCCGTTTGCCGCCTTACCGAGAGCCTCCTGCTCCTTCTTAGAGCCGACGCAGCCCATGGTGCCGTCTGCAGGAGCAACACAAAACTTCAGCGACTTCACACAGGAAGAAACCTAAAATATCTGTCCGGTCGAAACAAAAACACAAACCAATCCTCACTTAACAAATTCAACAGGTTCTCTGATGCATGAAACCTGAAAGGAAAAACATTAATTCACTGAAAAGCTCAGTCGTTTGAGGATAAATTATATAAAAAACGAGGAACTGAAACATTTTATCCTCCTGGAATCAAATAAAAGGAGTGCTGCACCGAAACAGATATTTAAATGATTAACTTTAAAAAATGTCTCAAAAGTGGGTCAGAAAGTTAATTATTATTATTGAAGTTTCAGAACACAGGTGGTTTGATTTTTAACGTCCTGTAGAAACATGTTAGGATTATTTGTAAATTAATTAAACTTAGAAAATGATTATCACAAAACTGGAGTATTCTTAGACGTTGTAAAGCTTTAATTTACCAGAACAAAAACCAAACTATAAAGTGCATTCGATAATCTAAACCAGTCCAGATTAAAGCATTTTAATCTTATAAAAATTAAAAGTTTCAAGCAGTTGTGTTGTTAATGATTCATAATTTGTGCAGACACGTTTTTAACATTACTATCAGAAATCAAACGAGCTGGTTTAGAGAAATAAACATGCAGCAGGTCCATTAGTTAAATTTAGTTAGTTTAGTTAGCTATAATACTGCTTTTAAGCTAATTTTGTTGTTTTGTGGTAAAAATAATACTAATATACTGATATTAAGCCCACCTAGACCAGGTCGGTCGGGTCCTTCGAAGGACCTAGCCCCTGAATTTAGACACAGCCTAAATCATAATCCGCTAACTAAAAGTAAAGCTTCACTAATGCTAAACTACTAATGTAAAAACAGTTAGTAACAGCTAACACGTAGCAGAAGCTAACAGTAACAGCTAATCGCTAACCATTAAGATGACTGTCATCAGACGTATTTGTCTCTTTCGAGCAGAAGACTGGTGGGCCTCACAAACGCCTGATGAAGTTAGCTTGTTAGTTAGCCGTTAGCGAATTTAAAGTTGGCAAAATTGACTTTAGCTAAAGCTATTTGGTCCGGTAATGGTTTTCAAAGTAAGTAAAAAGAATGTCCATTAAATGTGTAAAAAAATAAAAAATAAAAAAAACGGGTGAAATCTAACGCTAAACAGCTAAATAACTAAAGATTTGTAGAAACTAACTCCAACAGCTAATCCCTAACTGTAAAGACGATTGTTAATGACTGTGTCCAAAACGACAGGACGGGTCCTCCGGAGGACCCAGACTCCCCGG
>NW_013952544.1:1261012-1263988 GCF_001266775.1 Austrofundulus limnaeus
CATATATATATATCTGTGTGTGGAACTGACTGCATCAAGACAAGCACCGACTGTGAGGTTAGAAAACCACAAAATGTTGCACAGTCTGCTAAACTACGAGCTGCTTCAAATTGTTGGAAAACAGGCCTTGAAGGCGAAAATCATCTTGTTTTGTATTTTATTAGAAGTCCATTGTCACCATTAGGTTCTGATTTGCATCCATAAATGTATGAAAATAGATTCCAACTTGGAACAATGAATGCACGCAGCATCTTCTCTTTATTGGAGATATGAAGAAATAATCCACGTGAAAATTTTTAACCTGACAGTTTCCGTCTTACCCGTTTCTTTTTTTATCTCTTCAGTCTGTAAATATTGGTTAATTATCTACAGAACATCAACGTTACAATCAGCATTGTCTTAAACCACAGCTGGAACCAAAAATATAATGGCTTTATGCTTTTTGGCTGCTTAGTTTTTTAATAGAAATATTTTCCATGTTTACAAGTGAACTTTACTACTTTTAAAAATAAATCTTTATTAACATTTCATTCAGCTAGCTTTAGCCATCATGACAAACATATATATTTTTGCTCACGCTTTCCGTAAAACAAAACTAATGATTTATTACCACTTTCAAAATTGGGACTTTAAAAAAAAGGATTGACAATAAAAAATCTTATTGTTAGCATTTAATTTGGCTAGTGTTATAGACTAATTATCTATCTGTGACACATGTTCAATGTTAATCTGTTTGTACAGATAACAGGACTCCGCAACGGACTGATCTCTCTTGTTTGATAAGACACTCTTTGAGTTGTGAGCCCTGTGATAGGCTGGAGAGTACATTGGGTGATCTGTGATTGGTTATAAGCACGTCATATGATGTTATCATGGTGTATATTATTGGCTGACGTGTCAGCGACGGGCCGATGGAGCTTCCTGATTGAGTCCTTTTTGCCTGTTGCTCAGAATTAAATCATTTATGGCGACCATACACGCAGACTTTTCTGGCATTATTCCAACGTGCTTCTGCCTTCATGTGACGACAGAAATTGGCGTTGTCGGCAGGATCACCCAAGCCTATAGCTTGAAAAACTAAGTTGTCAGTGTTTAAAATAAATACTGTAAATAAATTGATTTTATTGAAATAAATATTGCCACTTTTACAACGTAACTTACTTTTAAAATTAAGTTTCAATTTGATTTTATTGAGCTAGCTTTAGCAATCACTAGCATCTAGAATAATTAAACAGGAAGCAGTGGCTAAAAAGTAGTTTTTTTGCTCATGTCTTTATAAATCAAACAAGAGTTTAAGACCACTTTTAGTAAGCGAGTAAGTAAAGTTTTATTTATAAAGTGCCTTTCACAGAAATATATTCACAAGGTATTGTTCAATCATCAACAATGTAAAAATGGCGGAAAGATAAAAATGAAACAGAATAAAACATTAAACAACATAATGAAACATCAAATCAAAAATAAATTCTAAAATTGTAACTCAGACACACGGTTGAGGCAGAGCAGGACAAAAGATGAGTGTTGTGTTTGTAAGACTGTACAAATCATAATAAGAAAAATTGTTGAATAAAAAAGGGGGGATGAAATTTATGCTAAATATTCAATAAAACAAAAACACATTGTTGGCGAGCAGTCACTAAAGGGGTTGGCTGCCATTAATGGTGAATGGTTAGCTAAAAGCTTGAGTAAAAAAGCAGGTTTTTCCAGCGGGTTTTATTTTAACAGTTATCAGTCAGTTTTGGAGAAAAAAATCTTAGTGTTAGCATTTTTTCATTAGCTCTCTAATTGTAAGTCTCTAGTGAAACAAGAGTAATTTTTTTTACAAAGCTACAGTATAACCATAGTGTTTGTAATATAGCATTCTGTAAAATTGCTTTAACAAGCGTCTGCGTCACAAGACAAGTTTCAGGTTACTTAAAAAGCAGGAATGATATTTTAATATATTTTACTTATAGACTTTTTTTTAAAGGAAGAAAAATGTTTTATTTTCCCTTTTACAAAACGTCATATCCACTTTCTAAACATAGTCCTAAAYTGGATTAGCATTCAGTGCTAGCTTTATCCACCATGATCTTTGAGCTACACAAGGAAGTTTTTTCTTCATGAACTTTTTAAGGCGTAACTTTAAAAAACAAACTTTGTTTGTCCAGGTTTTTTTTATTGTGTCCAATCAAATGATAATATTCAGACACTTTGCTAACTTTGTAAAAGAGCTAAAACACAAAAGCAGGAGAGTGCAGGGTATCCAATTTAGATTTGTCATTTAATTAAAAAAACAATTTAAAAACTGGAAAAAGTCTAAAGTTTAAAACCCATCCTTGCTGATGAGTCACTAAATAAAGGAACAAAGCAGCTCCGCTCCTTTCCTTCTTCCTCCTCAGCTACTGGCAGGTGATGTTGTTGTGGCCCGAGGCGATCCTGAACAGCTTCTCGCCGTTCAAAACATTTCCCACCTGGGGCCAAAATCTGTGCTCGTAACGGAGCGCCACATGAATTATTCCTGTTCTCCGTCTCCTCAGAGAGACACGCTGAAATGTTCGGTTACAACAAATAAATGATCCAGAGCTCAACTTGTGATAAAGAACCTGAATGTTGACTCGTTCTGTAGACTCCAGACCTGTTGGAGTGTGAGCAGATTCATGACCTGAGATGAGAACTGTTACTGATTTGCATGAAGCAGATATGTTTTCCTGATGTCAAACTGAGCCTGTGAAAATTCTGTCTTCATAGTCAGAAATTACAGTAACATTATTATATTTTTAGTATTAAGTATTGTAATCTATAAAACAAGTCATACAAAAATCAAAAATTAAAACAAAAAACCAAACAAAACAAAAAAATACAATAAAATCACGAATGAAAAGGAGCAGAAAGAAGTATAAACTTTTAATATCTGCCCTACTCTACAAAAGAAAATCAACCATCAACTCAAAAGTTCACCGTCAGCATGACTTTTAACCCACACCAAACCCATCC
>NW_013952544.1:1265123-1266454 GCF_001266775.1 Austrofundulus limnaeus
TAATGAAATATTAAACGATTATTTATTCTGACATCATCATATTGAATTTTTGTAAAAAAATAATTAAATTAAAAAACTTTTTTACATCAAGATAATTTAGGGGGCTTTAAAATATTTTAGGGGGGCTCCACCCCCCCCCAAAATCGGCCTAGTGACGCCACTGCTTCTGGTATACTTTCATAAACTTATTGTTTAGTCCTAGAAGTATACTTGTTAGTATACTGCTATTATACTTTTATCAGTGTACATCGTAAATAAAAGCCCACTTAAGGAAATACACTTTTATATACTTTATTATACTTAATGACATGTATTTAAACTGTACCTTTTTGGTAAGTATGTAAGCTTAAAAAGACATAACAGTATACTTAATGTATACTTTTAATAATAAAAAATCCCAATTTAGTATGAATAGGTATTAAATCAGTATACATTCTAGTACACTACAAGTACACGGTGTGTTGTATACTTGATATACTTAAACTTATACTCAAGTATACTTATTAAAATTAACTTCAAGTATATTCGTTTTTGGTAAGGGATGAATAACACACTAAAACACTGCAGAAGATACACTCCAAATCCTCCAACAACGATAGCATCTGAARGAATAAAACTCACATAATAACAAATTTAATTTATTCAGATGAAACATGAAAATAATATTCTGACATRGACAAGGTAAAATTACTGTTTTAGTGGATTATTTGAAGAAAAGCTACATCTTTTTATCTGTTTGAGACACTGCAAGAAACCACGCAGCTGTTTGTGCAACACTGTCGTCACAATCGTGACGTAACTCTGGTTATTTCTCTGTGTGTGCGCAACAGGCAGACACCTCTAGATAATTAGAACAAAAAAGGTGAGTTTTACAAGATTTCTGAAATAATTTGCAGCGTCGGATTTGTTTGAGTTGATTTAAAAAAAGTATAAAGTTTGTGAGAATGCAGAACTGAAACTGGAGCGAGCTTCTGGTTTTGTCTAGATTTGCAGCCTAAAAATAACTGGCGCACGCACACACACACACACACACACACACACACACTTGTATTTCTATCCTTATTAGGACCATGTATCGACTTCTATTCGTTTCCATTTATTTCTGTAGCCTAACCCTGGCCCTTACCTTAAAACTAACTTTCCCCAGTGCATAACTAATCCTAATATAATCCTAGTTCACACTTTAATGCTAATTCTAATCCCTAAACTTAAAATTGTGTCCCATCTTATGAGGACCGGACTTTGGTCCCCAAAAGGTTTCTACAAGCCAGTGTCCTCGTAAGTAACAAAAACAGGTACACACACACACACACACACACACACACACACAC
>NW_013952544.1:1266639-1273198 GCF_001266775.1 Austrofundulus limnaeus
CACACACACACACACACACACACACACACACACACACACACACACTATAACATTAACTTAAAAGTGAAAAAAACTGAAACTTCCCATTAAAGAAATATGAGTTTAAAAGACTTTTCCTTTTATTTTGAAGGGTCGACTCAGACCTCTAACTTCCTCTTTTTTCTGAACTCTCATTCTCTTTAAAACACCAATTTTAAACCTTTAAAACAGCTTTTTCTGTTGCTTGGTTTTAAATTTTAAGGCTCTTCCTCACAAGCCTGGCTTCCTCTTACCCTCACCAACAACCAGAAGCAGGTCCTTACCGCCTTTTCGTCTGTCGCTTGGAGAAGCAGGTCGTGTGTCGTGGTCCTGGATGGTCTTCTGGGCTCAGATGACTGCGGGAAGCTGGGTCCTCATTGCTRGGCGGGGGCGTCCATCCCTTCCTAACCCTCCGAGGGTCAGGCTGCAGATGTTGATGGGGCGGTGGAAGGACGAGGCACTGGACTCAAAGGAGGAAGTTCGAGCTGTCTGATCTGAAGTGGCGTAAAGAGGAACAAGCACACGTCAGCCGAGCTCCTGGTTTCACTCGCAGATGCTGCCACAGCTGCTCCTGTTTTATTTAATTTATTTTTTTTTCACTTCTTATGCGGCAGGTTCAGAAAGAAGTAACAGTTAAAGGTTTTAGAGCTGGTTCTCCTCAGAGGACAGATCCCCGGGTTCAAGTCCAGGTCCAGGGAAGAAGGGCTGAATGGGTCCACAGATGCCAGAGGCACATTTGCATGACGTGCCGGCAGCTCGAACAGGTATTCAAATGAAAGTTTGACAGAAAGCTGCAGCTCTCAGCAGCAGCAGCAGCAGGCATGGGCGGCTCCGTCCCCACTCCACCCCACAAACCTCCACCCCACCCTCAGGGGCTTTAATGCAGAAACAGAAAGCTCTCCGATGTAATCTTTAATCAAGAGCCGGGATTAAAAACAAAGTTGCTCTGAAAAACCTGCAGACAGCGACGAAGACAGAGAGAGAGAGATTTAACATGAGGGATTTAAAAACCAGACAGAATGAACTGAACGGTGGTACAGTGGGTGGGGATGTCGCCTCGGACTGAGAAGGCCGCAGGTTCCCCTCTTAGCTCGTGGGCCTCTGGTTCCCTCACCACTGCTCAACGTCGCTCAGCTAAACAGCTAACGGTGGAATTAAATTTTCATTTAGCGGATTAGCTTTTTCCGCAACTTTGAYGAGCTGTTAGTGGACCAGTTAGCTTCTGCTAAGTTTGCTAACCGCTAACTAACGAGCTAACATCAATGTGTATGTAGTGAGTYCAAGTGGAGGTTCAACGTCCCCTTGTTTTTTTTTTGTTAGTGTACTATTTAGCTTGTGCTAAGTTTGCTAACCGCTAACTAACGAGCTAACWTCAACAGGTTTGTGTCATCTCTATCAGTCTTTAGCTCGAAGGAGACAAAAACATATCGCAGACTTAATCAAGTCATCGTAGCGGTTAGCAATTAGCTATTATGGTTAGCTTCTGCTAATKTTTATTGGTTTAGAGATAGCTATTGTTAACTTTTTTAACAGGTTTAGCATTAGTACAGCTATATCTTTAAAACTATATTTTTTGTGGATTAGCATTTTCAGCAGCTTCAAAAAATTGTTAGTGTACCAAAAAGAAAAAAATCAGTAGGTCCTCTGGATGGGTTCTTCTTTAGTGAAACGTATCGTCTCTTGTCCAAGAGACTTCTTCAGTCTGATGAGTTTCAGGTGAACTCAGCTTTATAAGCACTGCCTCCACCTGGACAAACAGGTTAGTCACATGCAAAAGAGGGCCATCACCTAACAATAGGCTTGATTAGCTCTATTGTTCATAGAGGGTCATGTGCCCATCATCTGACCCGTGTCGTGTTATGTGTATGTAGTGAATGCAAGTGGGGGTTCAACGCCCTCAATGTTTTTTTTGTTAGTGTACTATTTAGCTTGTGCTATGTTTGCTAACAGCTAACTAGCAAGCTAACATCGACAGATTTGTGTCATCCCCATCAGTTTTTATCTTGAAGGAGACAAAGACATTCCGCAGATTGAGTCAAGTCATCTTAGCAGTTAGCGATAAGCTTTTAGTGTTAGCTTCTGCTAATCTTTACTTGTTTAGCGATAGCTATAGTTAACTTTCAAAAAATGTTTAGGGTTTAGCATTAGTTAAGCTATATCTTATCTTTAGTTAGCAGATCACAAATAAGTGAAGCTATTTTTTTTAGTGGATTCTTATTTAGCAAAGTTAACTTTTTGATTAGCTATGCTATTTAATAATCAGCTAATAGTGCACCAAATTTTTTAGAGGATTAACTTTTTCAGCAACTTTGAAAAATTGTTGGTGGACCAATTAGCTTCTGCTGTTTGCTAACAGCTAACTAACAAGCTAACAGGTTTTTGTCATCCCTATTAGTCTTTAGCTTGAAGGAGACAAAGACGTGTCGCAGACTTAAGTCGTCTTAGTAGTTAGCAATTAGATTTTGGTGTTAGCTTCTACTAATATTCACTTGTTTAGTGTTAGCTATTGTTAACTTTTTTACATGTTCAGCGTTAGCAAAGTTATATCTTTAGTTAGCAGATCATGAGTAAGTGAAGCTATTTTTAATGATTATTAGTTAGCAAAGCTAACATTTTGTTAGCTGTGCCCACCACTGCTCCCCACAGACTAAAAACAGGTTATTTGCTCTAATTTGTCTGTCGGTGAGAGTGTGAATGCTTGTTTGTCTCTCTGTGTCTCTTTGGTGGACTGGAGACATGTCCAGGGCGTCCCGTCTCAGTGGCTGCTGGTGTCAGCAGGACGGATTGAAAGCACCAAATGTTAACGAAGCTTCGTTTTTTTGTTGCTCTTATTATTCAAACCTGCAGGTTGAAAGCATTTCCTCTTTCACCGAGCCGAAGAGGCTGAAGATTTAAATTAATAATTACTCATGGAAATACCGGAGTGGTCCAAGGTGATCTGAACACAGAGGACAAAAAAAAAAGGACTCACAAAGACCTGCATAGGACCCGGCTCAGATCTTAGTCCCAGATGAACCAAAGTACCAGAAGGAACTCCAGTTCTGATGAGTCATTTCCAGCGTTGATCCTTTTAGATTTCTTCCTGACTCAGAACAAAAACTCCTTTTTGTTTTACTTTCCCATTAATGTGGCCTTTGTGGTCCCGCAGTTCAAAAATGCAAACTTGGCATTTTTCACATCAACTTTCACACTAAGAAAACAAGAAGTTGTTTAATAAGATGTCATAATCTGCTAAAATAGAAAATTAACTCGGCACTAAATAGCCGAAGTTACCTGAAGCTGAGTTATTAAAGCTAAAAACAGAGCTGAGTAAAAACAAGTTTTCCAAATGTAGCAATCAGTACTTAAAGTAACAAAATACTAGCTAAAAACAAGACTAGCAAAAGACGAGCTCAAAGCTATAATTATCAAAACATTAACTAAAAGAAGCTAAATGCTAACTAGAAGATAAAATTAGAAATAGGCTTGTTAAAAGCAAATGTTGCAAAAGGTTAGCTGAAAGCTAAAGGTAGCTTAAAGGTAGTTAACAAAAAGCAATCAAAAAATTAAAAAATATTAAAATGCTTGCAAAAAGTAGCAAAAGGCTAACTAGAAACAAAACTAGCAATTTTTGCTTTTACTACAAAGTTAGCTAAGAGGTATCAAAATGCTAGTAAAAACAGTAAAATGCTAACTAAAAGCTAGAAGTGGTAAAAGACAAGCTAAAAGTTGAAAATACCAAAACAAAAACATAAAAGTACAAAAATATATATTAGGTAGAAGTAGCAAATTGGTTGCCAAAAGCTGCAAAATGTTAGCTGAAATAAGGCTAACTCAAAGGTAAAATTCAATGAATGCTAACTAAAAGCAACAAAAAGCTAAATAGAAGCCAAATTCAAAAATAGACTGGAATAAATTGAGCAAAAATAGCAACAGGCTTACAAGAAACTTATAGGAAAAGTTAGCTAAGTGCTAAAAATAGCAAAATGCTAATGAAAAATAGCAAAAGGTTAACTAGAAACAAAATTAGCAATTTTTGCTTTTACTACAAAGTTAGTTAAGAGGTATCAAAATGCTAGTAAAAATAATGAAATGCTAACTAAAAGCTAGAAGTGGTAAAAGGCAAGCTAAAAGTTGAAAATACCAAAACAAAAGCATAAAAGTACAAAAAATATATTAGGTAGAAGTAGCAAATTGGTTGCTAAAAGCTGCAAAATGTTAGCTGAAATAAGGCTAACTCAAAGGTAAAATTCAATAAATGCTGACTAAAAGCAACAAAAAGCTAAATATAAGCCAAATTCAAAAATAGACTGGAAAGAATTGAGCAAAAATAGCAACAGGCTTACAAGAAACTTATAGGAAAAGTTAGCTAAGCGCTAAAAATAGCAAAATGCTAATGAAGATACAGAACATACACAGTAAATTGTATTTATAAGAAGTGAGTGAGGGATTCATGACAGCCTGACATCCTGTGAACAGATCAGCTGAATTACTGTTCTGTTTTTACAGGCAAGTGAAATGAAACATTTTCTGGAAGCTGCTTTGAGTTATTTACTCAAGATGAAATATTAAATAAGGCTGCGATCGTTGAAAATTAACCTGTTAGGTGTATAAATCAGAAACTTCAAGGACTTTAATTTGTTTAAAAAGAACAGAGATGTTTCCATTTTAAGGTCAAGCGTGTGTCGTCTTTAATAACTCGTTTGTCTTGAAGCTCTCTGTCTTACTGACGTTTCTCTCTGGACTTTTTTACTCTTCTTTGAATTTGTTCGTAGTTTGGTAATTTTTAACTCTTTCCTTAAGGCCAGTCTTTCGTAACAGAGGGAATGTCCTTTTGTAGGTTACACAAATGTCAGCAATTACTGACAATGAAAGAGTCACACATTAGGCTTCAGGTTTTGCCACGTTTCCCCAATTAAAGTCACTTTTGGGACAGAAAAAGCTAAATTAAAGCATTAAAATGGTGTTACTGATGAAGGTGATTAAAAAAAAGACTCAGTTAAAATTCAAATGAGAATTTTCATGAAAGAGGAAAAGGAAGCAGATATAATTTCACACCAAAATGGTTAAAGTTTCCATCTGTCACTTCCTTTTGGGGGAAATGTGACCAAAGCATGAAGCTGTTTCAGATATTTCATGTTGTAATTCATGATTTTTAATCTCTTAACTCAAAAGGTTTTACAACATTTAACCATAAAGTNGAAGCTAACAGCTAATCTGAGTGAGGCTAATCCCAAAGCTAACATCTGCCACAAAAAATAACAAAAAACTTCATAATCATGCAAACATTTAATAAACCTTAACACTGCCTTTGAGTTCACATAATACAGTTATTTTTACAGAAATGTCTTTTTTACCAGAAGGTCCTCTTTTTGTTCTAAATTACCACAGTTAGCTTTAGCAGTAAAGTTGTTTCTACTTGTAAATAACTATAAAACCTTGGTAAAATAACCATAAAAAGCTAATTTGATGGTAGTTTACAGGTTTATAAAATAACTTTTATACAAGTATCTATTTTTTGTTAGATCGGAGCAGTTTTAATCTGCTTTATTTCATCGCTAATAAACTAGCCGTTAGCTGTCGGATAAGAATAAAACTCAGTTTTTCCAAACTGAGGTTTTTACAAGAGATAAACGTTTTTATTGTTCATCTTTTCACAGAGCTGCCTCAAATAAACTGAACTATATTTTACTTTAAAAAGATCTTAGCCTTCAGAAACAAAAAGCTGGAGTTTTGATCAATAAACGCTGAAAATAAGTACCATTAAGTACAGATATTTGGCGTTTTGTATTTAACTAGAACAGAGACATTTTCATGGTGAAATAAGGCAGAATACTTTTTGTAAAGCGACTCTTTTACTGTGTATTTTTACACTTAATCCACCCAAACGAACACAACTCGTCACAGCTGCGGGTGGAAAGTTAATGCTTGCAAAATATGTACATTCTGAAAATGAAAAAGAGGAAGAGGAAGATGTTTTTTCTTCTTTGTTGGCTTAAAAAAAACAACAACTGTGGAGGGGGGGGGAGGGGAACTTTAAGGCAAAAAATAACCAAGAAACGATAGCTATGCCAGGAAAGTGAGACTGTTTTAATAATAAATTAGCGAGTTGACACCCAAAACTTTTTGCTTTGACTTTGAGAAAACAAAAGATGGTGTCAACCTGAAAAGATAAAAGTTTACATTATATAATATTTTAAAATAACAGGGCTCAAACTAACGTTTAATTAAATTTAACAGTAAAACTCATTATTTGGTGCAGTTCACTGAGCTGTGAACTGTTGGCATCCGTTGTAAGATCTGACTGCTGAAGTGTGACTTTGTTTTTCCCCCACACCCAACAGCTAAAATAAACTTGTTAAGCTTTAAAAAAAAGCTGAATTCAATACGTAAGCTCAGAAACCTTTGAAACCGTTTTGATCAATGTTTTTATTTTTGATTACAGGTCATTATTTATTCAGCGTGGCGCAGTAAAACGGTCCAATTACATGGATGTTTTATTTTGCATCTTTATGACAACTCGAGCCACTTAAAGAAGAAAAACCTTTATAAAGTGAAACGA
>NW_013952544.1:1273208-1281748 GCF_001266775.1 Austrofundulus limnaeus
TAAAATGCTAACTAAAAGCTAGAAGTGGTAAAAGACAAGCTAAAAGTTGAAAATACCAAAACAAAAACATAAAAGTACAAAAATATATATTAGGTAGAAGTAGCAAATTGGTTGCTAAAAGCTGCAAAATGTTAGCTGAAATAAGGCTAACTCAAAGGTAAAATTCAATGAATGCTAACTAAAAGCAACAAAAAGCTAAATAGAAGCCAAATTCAAAAATAGACTGGAAAGAATTGAGCAAAAATAGCAACAGGCTTACAAGAAACTTATAGGAAAAGTTAGCTAAGCGCTAAAAATAGCAAAATGCTAATGAAGATACAGAACATACACAGTAAATTGTATTTATAAGAAGTGAGTGAGGGATTCATGACAGCCTGACATCCTGTGAACAGATCAGCTGAATTACTGTTCTGTTTTTACAGGCAAGTGAAATGAAACATTTTCTGGAAGCTGCTTTGAGTTATTTACTCAAGATGAAATATTAAATAAGGCTGCGATCGTTGAAAATTAACCTGTTAGGTGTATAAATCAGAAACTTCAAGGACTTTAATTTGTTTAAAAAGAACAGAGATGTTTCCATTTTAAGGTCAAGCGTGTGTCGTCTTTAATAACTCGTTTGTCTTGAAGCTCTCTGTCTTACTGACGTTTCTCTCTGGACTTTTTTACTCTTCTTTGAATTTGTTCGTAGTTTGGTAATTTTTAACTCTTTCCTTAAGGCCAGTCTTTCGTAACAGAGGGAATGTCCTTTTGTAGGTTACACAAATGTCAGCAATTACTGACAATGAAAGAGTCACACATTAGGCTTCAGGTTTTGCCACGTTTCCCCAATTAAAGTCACTTTTGGGACAGAAAAAGCTAAATTAAAGCATTAAAATGGTGTTACTGATGAAGGTGATTAAAAAAAAGACTCAGTTAAAATTCAAATGAGAATTTTCATGAAAGAGGAAAAGGAAGCAGATATAATTTCACACCAAAATGGTTAAAGTTTCCATCTGTCACTTCCTTTTGGGGGAAATGTGACCAAAGCATGAAGCTGTTTCAGATATTTCATGTTGTAATTCATGATTTTTAATCTCTTAACTCAAAAGGTTTTACAACATTTAACCATAAAGTTGAATTTCTGCAACTTTGAGGCTTTCTTTGTTTATTATTTGACACTCTATGTATCAAACCGTCCACTTGAAACACTGAGTTTAGACATTTGTGTTTTGTAAGGTTGGTTAGTTGTGGCCATCACGGATATTATAATAAACCACCTGTTTTAACATTAAAAAAACACTTTAGTTGTAAATTATGAATATATTGATCTTTGGATTAATCATTGTGGAGAAAAATCGAATTTAGTTTTATTTTTGACCTGATTAAGAAGCTAACAGCTAATCTGAGTGAGGCTAATCCCAAAGCTAACATCTGCCACAAAAAATAACAAAAAACTTCATAATCATGCAAACATTTAATAAACCTTAACACTGCCTTTGAGTTCACATAATACAGTTATTTTTACAGAAATGTCTTTTTTACCAGAAGGTCCTCTTTTTGTTCTAAATTACCACAGTTAGCTTTAGCAGTAAAGTTGTTTCTACTTGTAAATAACTATAAAACCTTGGTAAAATAACCATAAAAAGCTAATTTGATGGTAGTTTACAGGTTTATAAAATAACTTTTATACAAGTATCTATTTTTTGTTAGATCGGAGCAGTTTTAATCTGCTTTATTTCATCGCTAATAAACTAGCCGTTAGCTGTCGGATAAGAATAAAARRCAGTTTTTCCAAACTGAGGTTTTTACAAGAGATAAACGTTTTTATTGTTCATCTTTTCACAGAGCTGCCTCAAATAAACTGAACTATATTTTACTTTAAAAAGATRTTAGCCTTCAGAAACAAAAAGCTGGAGTTTTGATCAATAAACGCTGAAAATAAGTACCATTAAGTACAGATATTTGGCGTTTTGTATTTAACTAGAACAGAGACATTTTCATGGTGAAATAAGGCAGAATACTTTTTYTAAAGCGACTCTTTTACTGTGTATTTTTACACTTAATCCACCCAAACGAACACAACTCGTCACAGCTGCGGGTGGAAAGTTAATGCTTGCAAAATATGTACATTCTGAAAATGAAAAAGAGGAAGAGGAAGATGTTTTTTCTTCTTTGTTGGCTTAAAAAAAACAACAACTGTGGAGGGGGGGGGAGGGGAACTTTAAGGCAAAAAATAACCAAGAAACGATAGCTATGCCAGGAAAGTGAGACTGTTTTAATAATAAATTAGCGAGTTGACACCCAAAACTTTTTGCTTTGACTTTGAGAAAACAAAAGATGGTGTCAACCTGAAAAGATAAAAGTTTACATTATATAATATTTTAAAATAACAGGGCTCAAACTAACGTTTAATTAAATTTAACAGTAAAACTCATTATTTGGTGCAGTTCACTGAGCTGTGAACTGTTGGCATCCGTTGTAAGATCTGACTGCTGAAGTGTGACTTTGTTTTTCCCCCACACCCAACAGCTAAAATAAACTTGTTAAGCTTTAAAAAAAAGCTGAATTCAATACGTAAGCTCAGAAACCTTTGAAACCGTTTTGATCAATGTTTTTATTTTTGATTACAGGTCATTATTTATTCAGCGTGGCGCAGTAAAACGGTCCAATTACATGGATGTTTTATTTTGCATCTTTATGACAACTCGAGCCACTTAAAGAAGAAAAACCTTTATAAAGTGAAACGACACMATCAGAGCCCAGAAATATCTGCTATAAAACACCCGCCCTGCTAACTAACGGCTCTTATTTATAATAATCTCATGTGTTTGTTGCAGAACTTTGACGTCTGCGTCGGTTTCAGTGTTTTCCTCTGAAGAAGGCGCCTCGCAGTGACCTTTAGCTGTTGTTTAGCTGAAGTTCTGTCTGAGAGCGAAGCAGAGCTAAAAATAGTCAAAGCTGGAGGTGGACAGTTCAGATGGACACAGAAACTAAAAGTGTCTGCAGCAGGTGAACAGGTTCRGTTGGTTCTGCTGCCTCCCTGTGGGAACCGGACGGCAGCTGCACAGTTTGGAGAGTGTTCAGCGTTTTTATGGAGGTTATTTTGTCCGTTTTTTTTGTTTTTGTTTTTAGCTCGGGCTCCTGTCCTCAGCTCTCACTGTGATCTTGATTCTTCTGTCCTGATGGTCTGTAGAAATAAGGAGGAAAAAAGGTTCAGAAATAAAACGGGTGCTCCAGTTTGGCAACATTTAAATGTTATTTTTAACAGTTTTTTGCAAGTTTTTACCAGTTGAATTAAAATGAGCCAATCTTTGATTTTTGAAACAGTTTGGATAACTGTAAATGAAAATAAGGATCATTTCTACACATTTTTTTTGTCTCGTTCTGCAATTTTTGTGCCATTTCAAATAGGGGTGTAAGAAAATATCGATACACTGAAATATCGCGATATTTCATTTCCTGATACTGTATCGATATTCTAAAGCCCTGTATCGATTTTTTATTAAGGTTTAAAATGTCAACTTTCCTGCCAACCGTTCATTTTTATGTTGTAGTTCAGCCTCTGACCACTAGTTGGCAGCAGTGAGCCAGCCATGTGGCTCCTCTACCTCTTTAGCGCCAGAGAGTTAAGGGTAGCATTAGCATTGTAAGTAAACATTAGCTTTTCTTTTTTTTTCTTTATTTTTCAGTAAGAAGTTTTTATTTAATAGAATTTTTGGACAAAAAAATTGCAATATATCACAATATATCACCTTGTTTACAGTATCGCAATATATCGGGATATATCATATCGTGACCCCTCTGTCATGATATGTATCGTATCGTCAAATTCTTGCCAATACACAGCCCTAATTTCAACAATTTATATCAAAACATTCAAAATCCGCAAAACACTTTAAAATGATCATAAATCTTTAATTTTTACTTTTTACCTTTATTTCTGCTTTTGTGAACTCTAACTGCAGCTTTCTTTGGCTCCTATTTAGCTGATTTTAAATTTTTGAAGCTTTTTTTAGTTATAATTCTGATCCTTTCTTTTTATTCTGCTAATTTCAGTATTTTTCAGCTTCTTTCAGTTATTTTAAGCTTTTTACGCTACTTTCAGCTGCTTTCTGATCATTTCAAATGTTCTCTGTTTTAGTTACTTTTAAGCTACTTTTCATCTAAATTCACCTTTTTGTGATAATTTCAGCTTTTTACTGCTTAAATCGGCAAACATGCTCTTTCTGTTTCTTTGTGCCAACTCCAGCTAATTCAGCTGTTTTTAGGCTACTTTCAGCTTTTTTAGCTTTTCAGCTAAGATTTTGCAGCATAAAACATTTACACTGCAGTTTTGCAGGATATGAAAAATACTTTGGTTTACATTTTTATAATTAGCTCTTAGCTACTGTTTTGCCAAATGCGGTCTTAATCTACAGTGTTATTGATTTTAGCTTTTAGCCACATTTTTGTAAATTTTAGATTTTTGCTACAGATTATAGCTTTTGGATAATTTAACTTTTAGTTTTTGCTAACAGTAGCCTACAGTTTTGAAACTCAACTTTTTGCAACCGATTTCCTAATTTTAGCTTTTAGCAGCAGTTTTCAAAACCTTTCGATTTTTTGCCTCTGTTTCGCAAATTTTAATTTTTAGCAACAAGGTGATTAATTTTCCTTTTTTAAAACTGTTGCTTTGCTTCTTTTAGCTTGTTATTAAAGTCCTAGTTTTAGCTAAAGTTCTGGTAAACTGAGCCTTTATCTTTGTAAATAAGATTTATGGTTTTGCTAGTTTTAGCTTTTAGCAACAGGGTGGTTATAATTTAATATTTTTACTGTTACTTTGCTTCTTTTAGCTTGTTATTAAAGTCCTAGTTTTAGCTAAAGTTCTGGTAAACTGAGCCTTTATCTTTGTAAATAAGATTTATGGTTTTGCTAGTTTTAGCTTTTAGCAACAGGGTGGTTATAATTTAATATTTTTACTGTTACTTTGCTTCTTTTAGCTTGTTGGTAACGTTTAGATTTTAGCTAGTTTTTGTTGAAGTTTTGTTATATTTTAGCTTTTTGCTATGGTTTTGTGGATTTTAGTTTCTGTTCAGCTCGTGTATTTTAAAAGTACTCTTGGTGAAAACCTCGTAGTTTAGTTTAGCTTTGAGATTAAAACGCTTCACGTCCTCAGAACTCGAGGACTCTTCCAGGTCTCACTGTTTGTGTCCGAGTCTCTGTCCGTCTCCGTCTCGACGGACGCTCTCTTCCTCTTGCCGCTCTGGGCGCCATCTTGTCCCGTCCGGCTCTCGTCTTCTTGCTCGTCCAAGCTGCTCTCCATCTCGTTAGCGGAGGACGCCGTGGACACACACGGGCTGTCTACAGTCGCACACTTCTGCTGTGAGCGGAAATAAAAGAGACCGCTAACGTTTCTGTGTTTTCCTGGCGACGCTAATGTGAGTCGCTTACACCACTTCGGCTGTGTTAGCTTGCAAATTTACCTTTCCGTTTGCTGATATGGACTCTGGTTTTTGGAGAGACGAGTTCAGGGACTCCAGCCTCACAACAGCTACAGAATCAAAAGATCAACTAGTTTTCAAACTCTCAAAACACAAAAACATCAAGAAGTTTTCTTTTTATTTCGCACATGATGAAGCTACTTACCACCAAAAAGAAAGCATAATGTCTTTTGATGGTTTTAATTTATTGCAGTCAGTTTGCTACTTTTAGCTTCTAGCTAGCAGTGGTGGGCACAGTTCCCCTAAAGCACTAAAAGGAGAA
Source organism: Austrofundulus limnaeus (assembly GCF_001266775.1). Classification (NCBI taxonomy): domain Eukaryota; kingdom Metazoa; phylum Chordata; class Actinopteri; order Cyprinodontiformes; family Rivulidae; genus Austrofundulus; species Austrofundulus limnaeus. Next base: position 1,278,930 of record NW_013952544.1, read on the forward strand.
CTCATTTCCTGATTAGTGCTTTAACTATTTTTTAAATTCACTAGTGGATTAGCACTTGCAAAATTTAGAGGTCTTTAAATGTTATTGATCAACATTATTGTTCACAGTTGAGGGTGAAAGCTGTCACACATTTTGTTCATATGTGTGTCACAACTATAAGGTCACATATCAAACTCAAGGCCCGCGGGCCAAATGTAGCCTACAGGTGACTCCCATTTGGCCCTAAGGGTACTAAGTGACAATATACTGCACACAGTAAATATTGTCTTATGTTGACTCTGAATAATGTTTGAATAATGTTTCATGTGTCAAATGGATTATTTTAGTGCTTTAGAATTAACTTTTGCTAAATTTTCAGTGTTTTAGTGCTTTAGAATTAGGGGACCTAAATATTTGAGTTAGTGTTTTAGAATGTAGATGAATTGGTTAGTTCAACTGATATTTAGATTAGTGCTGCCTACCACTGCTAGCTAGCATTTACTGCTATCAGCTAGCCTTTGCTCTTTTAGCTTTTAGCTCTTGCTACACTTAGCTAGGTGTTTTTAATTTTAGTTRTACTTCTTTTAGCTTTAACAACTCAGTTTTAGTTTTTCTGGCAAATTCTGCAGTTTATTCAGAGTTCAGGCTGCATTTTTACAGAAAAGACCTAGTTTTTTCACTTTTGAACTTAGCATGTTACTTATTTCACACATTAGATTTTACTTTGTTGTTTTTTAGGTGTTTTGTTCTTTACCTGGCCGTAGCGACAGAGTCAGAACAGGAACCTTTTTGTCGTTGCTTTGGTCTGTTTTACCATCCTCTTCCTCATCCTGCTCTGTGACCTGCAGCAACAAACCCGTCATCGTGTCGTCACACAGTCCGTTTATCCTGTTCAGCTTTTAAAAAATAAAAAAGCAGCCCTGAGATTACCTCGTTGTCACTGCTTGGCTCTTGCTGTTTTTTGGCGGGCGTCGAAGCGGGGGGCAAGGGAAGGATGACCACTGAAGGCGGCGCCMGTGGGTTCACACCGTTGTTGGGACTCCTCTGCGCTCCTGCCTCGCCTGTCGGGACCACGGAGGCGTAATCTCTCGGGGATTGGTTGGATTTCGACTTCCCTCGGTCGGAAAGGTCCAGAGGCCCGTCGCAGGGCTCCCGCAGCGCTTCTCCAGGGACTTCCTCACTCTTGGGAGGTGGGCTTTCCTTCTTCTCTGGGGTCTTGGCGTCGCTCTCGGGGTAATCCGGCACCCTCCGGACCTTGAAGACCACCGTGGGCTCTTTAACGGGAGGCTGATGGGAGTTTGTTTTCCACGGGGAGACAAAACCGTGCCTCCTGGCGCTGGCCTGCGAGACAGGCGGCACCAGGTTGGGGAATCGTGGCAGGTGCAGTCTGGGAGAGGTCGGCGTCACCGGACCGGTCCCCGCAGGGACCATGTTGACCCAGCCGGGGGGCTCGGACAGGGTCCAGGGCAGGGACATGTGGCTGTTCTTGATGGGCTGAGGGTGGCAGGGGATAGGCGCGTGGACCACGTGTCGGCTCGGCTTCTCCTCCGCAGAGGAAGAGGAGGTCTTTCGAAGAGGTTGGACGGGAACGGAGGAGTGCGGCTCGAATCCTTCGACACTTTAGAGACACGAGAGGCAGGAAATGTCAAATCAGTAAAAACTGGTGGCCTTCAGTTTTTTATTACAAATGAAAGCTGATAAGATGAATCAAAAGACACCTTAAATCAGTGTTTTTAATTTATAGTGGTGGATGGATGAATGAATGGATGAATGAATGAATGMTCCAGAGTCCTCTGATGTGTCTTACCTCCTGTCTCCTGGACGGGAGACACTGTGTTCAGTCTTCCATGATGCTGAAGTTGGCTGAGGCTTGAACACTTCCTGTTTGGAGAAAAGATGAATGGATGGATAAACAGATGAACAGATGGATGAACAGATGAACAGATGAATGGATGAAAGGATGAATCAAAAGACTAAAACCCGAACCACTTCCTGGTCCAGAGTAAAAACTTACGAAGCTTCTGGTTCCTCTGGAGTGTCGGCTGCGTTCAGCTTCTGTTCAAACAAACAAGAATAAAAAGATGAAGCCTCACGTCTCCTCCGTCCTCTCTGCTCCTCTTCAGGCTCACCTTCACCTCTCAGCTCTGCCTCCGTTTTTATCAACACGTCGCCATCTGCTGGCAGGGGGGCCGTCCTGCTGGCGGCTGGACTGAGGAGGGCCACGACCCCGGGGGAGGGCGAGAGGTCGGGGGAGACGATGGGTTTGACGTCTGCGCCTCCGTTGTTGGAGGAGGCGTCACCGTGGAGTTTTCTACACAGAGAGAGTTCTGTCATTAAAGGCCTTTAAAACAGGAGACCATCATTTTATAATCTGTTCTCAGCATAAAATATAATCCCAGTTTTATTTTATAATCTGTTCTCACAATAAAATATAATCCCAGTTTTATTTTATAATCTGTTCTCACAATAAAATATAATCCCAGTTTTATTTTATAATCTGTTTTCAACATAAAATATAATCCCAGTTTTATTTTATAATCTGTTTTCAAAATAAAATATAATCCCAGTTTAATTTTATAATCTGTTTTCAACATAAAATATAATCCCAGTTTTATTTTATAATCTGTTTTCAAAGTAAAAAATAATCCCAGTTTCATTTTATAATCTGTTTTCAAAATAAAATATAATCCCAGTTTCATTTTATAATCTGTTTTCACAATAAAATATAATCCCAGATTAATTTTATAATTTGTTTTCACAATAAAATATAATAGTTAATTTTATAATCTGCCCTTTCAAAATAAAATATAATCCCAGTTTCATTTTATAATCTGTTTTCA
>NW_013952544.1:1281947-1286265 GCF_001266775.1 Austrofundulus limnaeus
TATAATCCCAGTTTCATTTTATAATCTGTTTTCAAAATAAAATATAATCCCAGTTTCATTTTATAATCTGTTTTCACAATAAAATATAATCCCAGATTAATTTTATAATTTGTTTTCACAATAAAATATAATAGTTAATTTTATAATCTGCCCTTTCAAAATAAAATATAATCCCAGTTTGAAGACGGTTAAAGTCCTAGATGTCTTCATACTCACTCTTGAGCAGCTCGTATTTTTCTGAGTTCGTCTTTGAGTTTCAGATTTTCCTTTTTCAGGTTCGTCATCTCTCCGGCTACGACAAAGACAAAAAAAAAAAAAGGGAAAAAGATGGGATTAATTTTCCCTAACCTCAATCAGACGAGAGACGGGAGATTAACTGTGATTTTTTTTTAACCTAGCAGAGAGATGTGCTGCAGGCTCTGGATGTGCGAGGCTTCATACTCCTGCTGTTTCCTTTTCGCCACTTCCTGTGTCACCGTACATCTATCACACAGTCCCGCTCTTAATCTGAAAATCCAACGTCACAGATTAGGATTAAGACTGAAAACGTTGCTGAATTTATAAAAACGTTTATCTGGAAGTGAGGTCAGTCACACAAATGGGCTTCAGCTTATTGTTGCTTCTTTTAACAGGGGCGTCACTAAAGGGGGGGGGGCATGGGGGGGCAACAGATACCTCTAAAATAAATTGGTGCCCCCCCCACAGCCCCCCTCTTTGTGCAAACAGTTTCATCCCCTTGAGCTCCAAGCTTTTGTAATTCCCTCAAGTCATTTAAGATTAGTAAAACAAACACCCAAAAATGTTTTTGAGTAATTTTAAAATTTGTTAAAACTTTATTTAACTTTACAAATAAAACCTAAAATTTAGTTCTAGCATCAAGTGAATAATATTTTTTTTTTAATAATCACAAGAACTGGCTTTAAGCAAGGAAAGTCTTAAATGTTTTAAATTTGTTCTTTGACTTTATTTTTTATGTAAAAGGACAAAAGTCTTAATTTAAAAACAACTTATGGCCTAATGCAGATAGGTTAAACTCATTTTTACCACAATGAGCGTTATGGTGTAATGAACTTTGACGTTTCATGTTTAACTTTGATCAAACAGAGTTTTAACACGTCCTCTTTTAAACACTGATAAGAAKTAAGTGTACAAATATGAAAATATTCTTAAAGTTGCATTAGTTGGGTTTTGAACCCTGATCTCCCACATGACAGTCCATGACATAGACCATTAGACCAATGGAGTTGTGGCAGAAGGTGGTGGCAGGGGTTGGTTTGTATGTGTGCAGAAAGAGGCCACATTGCCAATACAATTATTGACACTAAACTGCATAATATTACAAAAATAGAGCAGTATTAAGACAATATTATAGTAAAACATCAAAATACAATCATATTAATATTGTAAACACTGAACTACTGATTTTAAATATTGTGAAACTATGATGCAGTACCATATTCTGTAGATGCAGCAGGGGGCAGTATTGGACCAATACAAGGCTCCATTGACTGCCATTATAATTTATTAAACATTAATATTTCAAAAACTATAAGTTGTACAGGCACCAAAAGGCATAGCCATCATTTGGCACTGGGGCTTTACAGATACAGTGGCAGCTGTAGGACAAAGTATGCAGGAGGAGAAGCATGGCAAAGTTGAGATGACTTAGATGGGAAACGAATCACAATATTGGCAATGCACACTGATTAAGTAAAAAGAAATACTGTATATATTTTTTGTCGGGGGACACATGTGGCCTAACGCGTTAATGTAAAAGTACAAAAACACATTAAAGCTCCAAATCTTCTCTTTTCTCGTTCATCACATAATCAAAGATCATTTCCTTCTTTCTGGTCCCTTTCATTAATGATTTTGTGTTGAAATTTGTTTTGTTTTTTGATTAAACGTTTTGTTTTTGATTAAATGAAATAAATAAATTAATTTATAAATTATTTTTATTTAAAAAAATTTAACCAATAATTTTACCTGTGAAATTAAAAACAGGTTACAGTTCTTTATCTCTTTTATTGCCAAAGTTTCAAATCGTTGATTTGGTTTTGCCTGATGTTCACTGGTTTCCCCCCAAATTCAAACTTTCTGCTCTGCAAAGTTAATTTTCTCCACCAACAACCGTTGTTCACAGAAATCCAATCAGTTTGAAGTGATTTAAAACAGCCGAAGGTTTTCTTCTCTACCTGTTTTCCAGTGTCTTGATGTTCTCGGTGAGTAACCTCTGCTGCTCTTTCATCTGCTGGTTTCTGCTGAAAAGCTCCTCCATTCGCTTCGAGTCGCTGTTGGAAGAATTAAACTTTGATCAACTTTAACATCATTTGATTTATTTATTTACTTTTTTTCCCCCAACAGTCTCATTGAGTTGATGAATTAAGCTGGATTAAATTCTGCCTGTTTGGTGAAATAAAACAAAACTCCACAGTAGTGAGGATTTCTATCTTCAGTAGAAAATTTGCATTTTGCTTATTGCTGAATAAAAAAGAAATTTTTTTYAACACTGCTGAAGTTGAGCTGAAAAGTTTTAACAGTAAAACTGGTAATGAGTTAAATTTGAGAGGTTGAGTTATTCTGAAAGTAGAAAAATAAGTGGTAAATCAGTAGGAAAAAAAATCAAATAAACCCAGACAAAGCAGAAATGTAACTAAAATTGGCAGTAAAAAAGTAATTAGCAGAAAAGTAGACGAATAAGCATAAAAATTTGAGGTTGCATCACAAACACCATAAAAACAGCCAAAAAATAGCTTAAAGAAGCTGAAATTATCATAGAAGGTGAATTTAATTGAAAAAAAAAATCTCAAAATAGCTAAAAACCACAAAAAACAGCTGAAATTAGTCCAAAGAGTTATAGAGCTTGTTTGTTGAATTAAGCATTAAGAAGCTGAAATGATCACAAAAAGGTGAATTTAGCTAAAAAAGCTCAGATTAGCTAAAAAGTAGTTAAAAACACAAATACTGCAAAAATGAGCAGAAAACATCTAAAAGCACAAAATATTTAAATTAGCAGAAGAATGGTAGAAAATGTCAAAACAACAGCTAAAAAAGCATAAAAGAGTTAAAATCAACAAAATAAAAGCCAAATAGAAGCTTGTCTTTAATCCTGTTAATATAAATATTTTTTAACTTGTTGAACTTTTCGGTATTTTCCATCTCGTCCTGCTTTAACTCATTTCCAAGAAGAAATTAATCAGATTTAGTGACTGAAAACTCGGCGTGTTCCAACTTGAGTCTTTTTTTTTTTCTGGTGTTTATGACGCGACTGAACTCCGAGCCAGGTGCAGAGCTGCTGTGCCCACCTGTCTACCTGCCTGAAATCTGAGTCGTGCAATTTCAACACAATTTGTTGTCCAAACACAACGATGCCTTCACAATAATATGAACAATTTACTCACCAGCCTTTCTTGTTGGACAGTTCTTTAACTTTTACCTGCCACCCTGGAGGCAAAACAAACACTTGATCATGACGGGAAAACTCAATTATTTTAATTTTTTTTTTAAATTTGTGGCGCTGACCTTCCACTTCTCGCTCGTGGGTCTCCTGCAGCTTCAGCAGCAGATCTTTGAAGGTCTCCATTCTTTAACTGTCCAACATAAAAGAAAAAGTGTTTTCTGCTTATTTTTCATTGGAAGAATGGAATTAAAGAGGATTTTCCTTTGCAGGTTGTTTAGATTCGACTCCATATAAACCACACCCTGGATCCTCTGCTATTAAGAAATGATAAAACTTGTGAAAACAAACAGATTAGACACATGAGCGTTATAGCCCCGAGGACTGTGGTGCAGATCTGAGAACAAACCACGCCACGCTTTGCTTTTCTCATGTCGAAGCAACTTTTTTTTTTTTTTTTTTTTTGCTACATCAAGGAAAACTAGTTAGACCGGATCTGCCAGGTCTGGGAGTTTAGGTTCGCAGCTTGCACTTTAATTACATGAAAAACAGCTTTGGTTGTTTGTGTGCAGGTGATATTTTCAACACATATTAGAAGGAAGTAATTATTCCCAACAATAAGATCCAACTTATCTCACCTTAAATGTTATACAAGATGCAGATGGTGAAACCTGAAATCACGACGTCTTTTTGAAAACCAGGTTAGGGTTTATCAGGGATACAGAAACTATGGTGCTGTACCATATTGTGTAGATGAAGCAGGGGGCAGTATTGGACCAATACAAGGCTCCATTGACTGCCATTATAATTTAGTAAACATTAATATTTCAAAAACTACAAATTGTACAGGTACCAAAAGGTCAAAGCCATCATTTGGCACAGGAGCTTTACAGATATAAATTACAATGGCAGCTCTAGGAC
>NW_013952544.1:1286275-1289925 GCF_001266775.1 Austrofundulus limnaeus
TTACAAGGCCATATTGACTCCCATTTCACGAATTTGGAATAAAGTTTCAACATTAATATTTCAAAAACTACAAATTGTACAGGCACCAAAAGGCATAGCCATCATTTGGCACAGGGGCTTTACAGATATAAATTACAATGGCAGCTCTAGGACAAAGTTTGCAGGAGGAGAAGCATGGCAAAGTTGAGATGACTTGGATGGGAAACGAATCACAATAGTGTTTCAGTGTTCACTTTTCAGGAATCGTCTAGAAATATTTGACTTTGTGTTTGAAGATCGTCCAGTGAAAAGTGGTTCCCAATTTAGGACCAAACAGGAGTTTCTGGGGATTATAATAACGGTTTGCTCTCTTCTCGATTGATGATGATGATATAATGCAGACATTACGTGATCCTGGTAAGGTCTTTAGCCACGTATTAAACACAGGAGCAACCGTGTGGCTCGGTGGTTGTTGTTCAACCACCTTCAAACCAAGTGGTGTGATCTTCTAGCACGGGGTAGTTCGTGAGCATCAGACCAGAGGCAAATTTGAATATGGACCCAAATCTAGAGATCTGACGTTCACGAACGATCCGAATCTTTTGAATGGTTTTTTTCAATAAATGATAGGAGCCGAGTCGRGGGGCAATAAACCATTTGTAGGTTTATTTGTTTTTTATTCCTCATATAATCTTTATTTTTTAATCCTTAAATCACTCCCGCTTTGCTTTTTTAACTAAAAACAGGCAGAGCGGTGGAGTACAGAAACTCACGGGGAAAGGGTTCCCATGGTTCCATCCACGTAACGTGATYTCATTACGTACGGCGACGTGATGACATCATCATGTACGGCGATATGATGACGTATTTCCCTGCGTGATGTCGTAATTCATTCAAAATCAAACGACTCTTATGAATGAAACAAATGGCTCCTCAAGATCCAGATCTCTTTGAGCCATTTATCCCATTTCAGCCCAGATCGATTGGTAAATTTCAACAGAAATTTGGGAACAAGGAGCTAGATGATGAATACATTTGGGGACTAGACTGCACTCTTCTGGATGAAGATCTCTGAGGTCGTTCTGTCTACATAAAAGTAAATAAATAAATACAATACATAAAAATGAATAGCAAGTGGTGGGTATGATTCTGCTAATCAGCTAACAGCTAATAACAAAATCTTRCGTTTAGTGGATTAGCTTTTTCCACTGACTTTGAAAATTGTTAGTGGACTAATTAGCTTCTGCTAAATTAAGTTTAACCAACTTTAAGTCAGCTAACAGCTAACTAACAAGCTAACATCAACAGTTTTGTGAAAGTCCCACTAGTCTTCAGCTCAAAGGAGACAAAGACGTGAGTGACAGTCGTCTTAGCAGTTAGCTGTTCTCTTCCCTTAAATTTTTATTGGTTTAGCTGTTTAGCATTAGCTTCCACTATTTTTTACATTTAGTGTTAGTGTTAGCAAAGCTATATTCTTAGTTAGCCAATTATGCAACAGCAAGTATAACGTTTTGGTTAACTGTGTCCACCCCATCCGGTTGACAAACCAGCAGTCGACCAGTTTGACATCAGATCTGGTCCACATCTGTCTGTTATGCGGGACATATGTCCTACATTGTCTTTAGTGTAGGCTTTGGGTCCTTTTCCCTAAAAAAAAGGCAAAATGAACGTCTTTAATTTGTTACTGACTCAGTGACAGCTGTCTTAGTGGTTAGCAATTAGCTGCTAGCGTTAACTTCCATTGACCCTCAGCTTTAGTGTCTTTTAATTTTATAAAACATTAAATGGTTTTGTGTTAGCGAAGCTAGACTTTTAGTTAGAGGAATAAAATTTATCAAAGCTAAATCTTTTGTTAGTTCTGCCCATCAACTAAGCATCAAATCTTTGTTGCATAAAGACTGGGAGACGTAGGAAAGATACCACACCAGGTGTTTCTGATGAATACCAAACACACACAGAGAGGAGCTACAGTATGTGAGACTATAAGAACTAGTTTAAAACTGCCCAGTTTATGTAAAGTTTTTAATCACATGCACAGACAGCCATGATGGCGGGAATCCAACAGGGGGATTAAGATCCAACACTTCCATTATGTGAAGTGAAAAAGCTGAAACCTGAGACGACTCCTCTGTTTAAGGTTGGTCTTTCTAGTTTAATGCAGTTCAGGGGTCCCCAAATTTTTCCCTGTAAGGGCCACATAACTTTTCCCTTCTCTGGTGGGGYAGTGTCAATAATTGTATTGGCAATGTGGCCTCTTTCTGCACACATACAAACCAACACCTGGCACCAAAAGGCATAGCCATCATTTGGCACAGGGGCTTTACAGATATACTGTAAATTACAATGGCAGCTCTAGGACAAAGTGTGCAGGAGGAGAAGCATGGCAAAGTTGAGATGACTTGGATGGGAAACGAATCACAATAGTGTGCATTGCATTGGTCCGGCCCCCAGAACAAATGGGGAGGTGGGCCGTAGTTTGGGGACCACTGATGCAGATTGTTCTTTCACTTCTCTCTGGAACCATCTTATTTAAATGTCCTCAAAAGAGTGTTTTTTTTTTCGATGTGTAGGTGAAAAGCACGGAAATTCTTGGGACTCTGTTCAGTTTAAATGGAGAAAATCCACCAAATGAGACACAAATCGACTTCAAAAACATGCAAACGAAAACAAAACGTGCAAAACAGCAAGACAATCCAATTCACTTTGACTGAAATCTGTTTTTTTTTTCTGTCTGTGTCGTGAAAAGAGCCCCTCCACGCTGCTCGTAAGAAAAGGCGGGAATCACCATGTCAACCAGGCAGATTTTTCAGTTTTTTCCATTTGTTGATGCTCTTTTTTTTTTTTTTTTACAGAAGATAATTGAATTCACCAAAGAAAAAAAATGACTTAGGTATGAGAAAAGATGTAATTTGATTTTAGATGATTTTATTTCCTTTTTGGAATAAAACACTGGGAAATATTGAGTTTACTTAAGGTGGTTTGTATTTTCTGCCGGTTTGTTAATAAATCCACCTGCACACTGGTCTATGGGAGTTGCTTGTTTAATTCAGCTTTGTCACAAATGTAACACTGGCACTCATATTACTGTCAACTTATTTTAACCGGTGGTGGTACTTCAGTACGGGATGCTTCGTGGCTATAATGCATCTGAAATGCACCCAGACTGGCTTCGTGGTGTCCCAAAGAACTGTCCGGAGTACTTTTTACACCCTGTAAAGTTTTTTTTTTCTCCATTTCTGGTTACAAAATTTTGCCCTTTTAGGTTTTAAATGACAAACAGGAAGTGGCTTTAACTTCTTAGTGTTACTCTTCAAAATAAGAGCCTGGCTCTGTTGTAGCTTGGCTGAGTCTGCTGGTGACAAATTGACTCAATCGTCTCACGGGAGTCACGGAGCCTTGCTTACATGTCACTGACATTTGACATAGTTTTAAAAATTGCAAAACGCATTTTGTTTTAAAAAGTGTGAGTCATTGCCGGTGTCTCTGGAACTTGTCTAGTAAGTTGGTTTTTGCTGGACCTGTATTTTTTCCTGACATTCTTTGATATGTGCACAACTTACCTTAAAATTTCAAACCCAATTTTTTTTAGTTGAAAAGATGTGTGATTGCAATAAAAAATGTGTATTTTTATCAGGATTTTGTGTTTCCAATGCACTGGCGCTGGAATGGGG
>NW_013952544.1:1292090-1296943 GCF_001266775.1 Austrofundulus limnaeus
AAATCTAACTGCACATTTTAAATCAATCCTTTTACTTTTAATACTTAAGTACAAAAAATATCAGATAGTTTAAGACTTTTACTCAATATTCCTAAAGGAGACTTTAACTTTTACTAAAGTAATTATTTGGTAAGATACTTGTACTTTTACTCAAGTATCCCTCTGTGGTACTTTATACAACACTGGTTAGCAGGCTGTATTAGCGGAAGCTAATTGGTCTGCTAATCCTTTTCAAAGTGTAAAAGCTAATCRGCTAAACAAATATTTGTCTCCTTCGAGCTGAAGACTGGTGACCAACACAAACCTGTTGATGTTAGCTTGATAGTTAATTAGCAGACTAATTTAAGTTAATTGGTCTGCTAATCGTTTTCAAGTGAGTGAAAAAGTTAATCAGAAAATTAATTTCTCTGTTAGCTGATTAGCAGAATCATGCTGGATGCCACCGTAACGAYGGTGTTGATTTGTTTTGGGGCACTGGACACGTTGGCGCCCTTCAAAATCTCTTTTGGATTTTCTAAGTTTGTTTGCTTAAACTAAGAAAATCACACAAAAATGCAATAATCTGAAACACAGACTGAAACAAACCCATGTTCCCACAGACTCGGTGACTTGTACCATGAAATCAAGTTCCAATATTCAGCCTTTTGATGGGTGCACCTTCAGCTCTCCTGACATGTTAGGATACGTCAGGGAAGAGGCTGTTCGGATCACCTCAGCAGAGCAAGAAAAGACCTGTCTGCCCCAATTTACTGGCTCTACTATCTCTTTATCATCACACACACTCACACACCCTCAAACACACATTTATTGCCACTTACCCTGAATTTCCAGTGCGGCGGTGTTTAAACTCTATCGCTAACTGCATCAAATTTCCTTCTTTATTGACAGACCTCACCACATTGTGTGCACAAAGACAACCTGACCCTCCTGCAGGTGAGGTCTCTGCCAAACTRACCCTGTCAGGGCGGGAGATTTACCGTTTGAAGGAAACCTGTTCTGAATCGTCTTTTTTTTTCTGCACAGATATCAGTTTCAGCTGATGCTGTGGTGAARGAACTGAGCCACATTTATTTCTGCAATCGTTAGAAGATGGTTTGATAAGTTTTCATATAAAGATTCAGTCACTTCAGCTCCGTTTAACCCAAACAGACAGATGTTTTATCTTATGAATGACTCGATTTTATCCATTGCCTCTCCAGGACCGGTCTGATGAAGATATAATTGTTTCCTGTGTTCTGGTTCTGGTTCTTGCAGCGCACCCATCCTAACCCGGCCTTTGGGCGAGACCTCAACCAATTTCCACTCACCTCACCTTRGGCCACTCCCGGATCGAGGTTTCCTCCTCTCTCTGTGGTCTTCTCAAACGGACTGCGAGGTTACGGCACGATGAAGAGGAGAAACAGAGGTGAAGGAGAACGCCCCACGCACCAACCTCCCCCTTCTTTCTCTCTCTCTCTATTTTTTTTCTTCCATCTCTTCACCAAAAGAAAACCGGTTAGAGCGGTCCTCCCCTTGAGGAACACAAACACCGAGGCCCGGGCAAGTTCTCCCTTGATATTCCTGTTCTGCTGAAATCCCACAGAACTGGTTAAACTGGTCCCATGAAGCCCGGAGCGATAAAAGGGACAGAAGCAGGCTGGGAAACAGCAGATGGTCAATAAAGACCTCCACCGTCGTATCTCTGAATGTGTTTGACTTGAAGATACTAAACATTGGCTCAGATTTGTATAAATGTCTTCTTTAGGTTGAAGTAAAAAGTTCGGAACAGTGTTTTGACGCCCAAAACTTCTGCGACAGTTAATTTGGAAAGGTCCAAGCTTTTAAAATGTGTCTTTGTGGCACGAACGATGAGCGGCGCGAGGCGAAGCGCTCCGCTCTGCCGGGGGGGCCGTGTTTGAGGGCGAACGGCGAGATGGCGGCGGCGGATCGTGTGTCGCTGTGGAGACGAGACACGATGACATAGGTGCCATAGATGTGACAGGAAACATCGCTTCCTGATTCCGCAGGACCGGATTCCTCAGAACCGGCTGGACTGGGGTCAAGGTTGGGCATCTTTATCGTCTTTGTTTCGGCTGCCACTCCTTGCGGCTAATTGAAGCGTGAATATCTGAACCAGCGAGGAGATCTGACACACGCTCATCGGGCCAACGTGGTTCTCCGATTCGAGCGTTCGAATTTCATAAAAACCTGCAAGAGAGGCTGAGTTCAGAGTCGGGTTTGTTTTTATCAGACGGTTCTGTGATTCCAGTCGTGGCATCAGTTCTGACATAGCTAGGTCTTTAAAAGGGTTTTAGACACGCAAAAAAAAAACAACAACTTTGAACCATTTGACCGAAACCTGCAGCCATGATGGTAGACACGTGTGGAGCGTGATTCCAGGAAAGAAGTCAGAAGAGTTCCGGGTACTGACCAAACCTGATCTGAGAAAACTGAGCTCAGAACCACTGATAGACCAGAGGTTCAGGAAGTCTGACCCCCGTGGTCGGGTCAGAAACAAGTTGTCATTCGTCACATTCCACCGTTTTCAGTCCAACATCGACCGAACATGACCAGACTGGACCGGACCGACCAGGATGAAGGGTTCAACCTTCGCTTTGTTAAATTTTTTTTACTTTGTACTAAGCAGTGAGCTTGGCTTCTTAAAATAACYTTAGTTGATGCTAGCTAGCTAATGCTATTAGCAGTTAGCACTACCTAGCACTAACTGGAGTTGCAACCTGGAAATGTAGATGCTGAAGAACTTCGTTGAAAATGAAACCGGTTTGTAAAAAAAGGCCAAGCAGAAAAAAAGCTAAAATTCGCAAAACCAACATAAAATTAGCGCAACAGATAAGAGATGATTAAAAAACAGTAACTAAAAATCATACAACAACTAAAAGCTATGATTGTCAGAACATTTGCTAAAATCTAAAATTAGCACAGCAACAAAAACTACTTAAACCGATTAACAAAATAGTAGCTAAGCTTAAAAATAGTAAAATAGCTAAAAACGATTAGCAAAACATTAACCTAAAGCATAAATTTACATCAGAAGCTAAAACCATTATAAGTAAAAAAATAAAATTAGCACAGTAGCAGGAAGCTATTAGCAAAACTGTAGCTTAAACCTGAACAGAACAAAAGAGCTAAAATTAAACAYATTTTAATTAAAACCTAAAAATAGCACAATACCTAAGAACCGAGCGTTACCTAAAACATAAAATTAGAGCTAAGAGCTAGGATTAATAAAAATGTAGCTATAAACGTAAGCTAAGTTGGAAAGACGTAAGATAAAACCTAAAATTAGCACACTAAAAACTACAGCCAATTATAAATTAGTCAAATAGTAGCTGAACCTAAAAGTAGCACAGTAGCTAAAATCTAAAATCAGCTAAACATTTCCTGTTGCGTACATTTAGCTGATGGCTTAAAAAACAGTGGCTAATAAAAGCACACACGCAAGAAGCTGAGATTAGCAAAACAGTAGCTTAAACCCGAAACAACTAAAAGATTAGCTAAATTTTAGCTCAAACCAAAAAAAAAGCACAATAGCTAAAATTAAGCTAAATATTGAATTACCAAAATTGTAGCTGAAACTGGCCCTGTGACGGGTGACCTGTCCAGGGTGGACCCCGCCCCGAATGATGGATGTGGGCACCAGTGACCCTCGTGACCCTGACAGGAAGAAGTGAGTTAAATATGGATTAAACCTAAACAAAGAAACTTTACCTAAAGACTAAAATTAGCACAATAGCTAAAAGCTAAAATAAACAGACCTTTAGCAAAAACCTGAAGCAATACAAAACACTTAAAGCTAAAGTATAATTTCCAATTCATTTAAACAGTTTTGTTCAATAAAAAAYGTCACAAATACCAAAGCTCACAGTAACAACTTGAATAAACCAAAAGTTTTCACACGTGAACTCCAAACGGCTGACGTTWAGCAGAGGTGATTAAAGTATTTTAAATTTTAAGTCATTTTACCTGATTTATGAGTCAAAAACTCWGCCTGTACACAACCCTGATGGTCAGATCGGTCCACACTTGACCCAACTGGGTCGTTTTCAATCCCAGCGGTTTAAAATATGTAGATATTTCATGTGAACACTGAGGACAGGTGATCCAGGAAATCAAGAATAGAAGGAATTTATTAGAGGTAAATTATTAAGAAGGGTGGAGGAGACAGAGCTCAGTCAAAACAAACCATGAGGTGTCAGTAGAACAGATTAGAATTAAATAAATGAGACCAATAATCAGGAACCAAGCTGCTCAGACACACCTGAGAACACCTGCAGCTCTGAACGACACGTCCACCTTTCCCTTTCCTTTGYGTCGTGGATCAGTGCAGCAGATCCAGAGGTGGGCACAGCTAACAACACAAAAGTTAGCTTTGCTAACTCAAACTCCTCTGAATAAAAATATACCTTCGTTAATGCTAAGCATGCTAAACATAAAAACACAGAGCATAAGCTAATGTTAAACAGCTAAACAAGTAAAAATATTAGTGTAAGCTAACAGTCACTCTTTATTTGATAAACATTTATTTTAACTGTAAAAATACTGTAGGCTGTTCTGTTTTTTAATTTTTTTAAAATGTATTTTAACACGGACGGAGCCATTTTATTTACACACAAAGCATTCTGGGTAAATGGTGACGTCTACGAGGTTATTGGTGCGAGGCAAACAAGCTAAACTGAGGTCCTCCATCCATATGAGACAGTGTTCCCCTCTCTGTCATGTGGATGGAGGACCTCAGTGATGAGAAGAATATGTAGCGCTGAGCTAATACATATATATGGTGATAGCACAGGGGCTAATGCTAAAGCTAACAGGCTAAGCTGAGGTTGTTCTTCCATGAAGCAGCTCTGTTGTCC
>NW_013952544.1:1297524-1299758 GCF_001266775.1 Austrofundulus limnaeus
GATCCCTGGTGACCCCCACTTTGAAAAACACTGTGCTGCATCACAGTCATTCCTACTGCTCAGCTTGTACCCATGCCTTAACATGTTACCATTATTTATACTTTTTATGTGTGTAAACAGGTCAGAATAAAGGTCAGTTTTAGACTTTTTCACTAACATAATCAACAAAATGAAAAAATTAATAAATATTGTGTGTTAGGGAGGCCTAAGGAATGAAAGTTATGCAGTTATTTTGCAGGAAAAGTTTGGGATTGTCCATTTTATATTATATGTAGTGTTCACTTCCCTCCACCAGAGGTCGCTGTGAGACCTCCAGGAGGAAGAGTCACTTCTGATGGGGCAAAACTATTTCAGATCAAACTTAGCTGAAAAATGATAAAGTTAAAGCTCAGTCCTGCTGCTTATTGATTTAAGATCATTTCTAAAAGCAACTTTGATTTTTATTCTTGTAATAAATCTCGTTTAACTCAGTCTGATCAAAAAAAACAAAAGTAATAACGACGTGTTGGCGTCAAAGTGCATTTATTTTAAAATCTGAAGAGCTTCTTGGAACAAAAACAGAATTTCACTGAGTGTGTGTGTGTGTGTGTGTGTGTGTGTGTGTGTGTGTGTGTGTGTCTGTTTTTGTGACCTTTTTAGGGCCTTTAAAAAAAAAAAACTTTCCAGTCGTCCTTTTCGAGAGCTGGTCCTAATACAGTGGGACCATTTTTGGATTAGTTACTGGAAGTGGTTAAAGTACAGACTACATTAACATTAATRTACATTTAATCCAACTATAATCTAAAATAATCCACTACGGTTCCGTTTGTTTATGTTCTGAGCTCACCGGCATCTTCAGCTGAGAGATTTCCAGTTTTGACGGAGCGTGAAGCGGTTTGTGACAGGATGAAGGATAACCCGTCATCGTGCGCTGCGCTGTCCGCTCACACTCCCTCACTCGTTTCCTCCCCTCCTTTTCTTCTCGTCTCCTCTCCTTCACCCCTTATTTATGATCATTACCTTGACCTGCGCCGGGCCGTCACTGAAACACCCTGCAGGTCTGTAAATCACCAGGTTTCTCTGTCTCTCAGCGTAACGTAAACATTGTTTGACAAACCCGGTGGAGTGTGTGTGTGTGTGTGTGTGTGGGGGGGGGGGTCGGCCTCAGAGCGTACAGTGGTCAGGAAGTCACCTGATAATATTTAAGACATTTGGAAACAATTGAATAATTTGTTTCTGATTTATATTTGTTTTGGTCAAACCTTGAAAGGTAACATTTCATCTGATCTGTTCGCACTCAAAACATGTTTTGTGGATGAATCTCAGCTACTACCACACCAAATTATAGATCAAGATCCGTAAAATAATCTGAGTTAGAGACACTTTTATGTTCACTAAAGCGGATTTGTTGTGGCGGCCATCTTGAATTGGATTGACTCCAAAAGTTGAGGTACACCCACTGATTGAGTGTCGAATTAAAATCTGTTCAACAAGATATTTTGCTAACACTACAGACAAACACACACACCATGCTTTCACCTTGCATTGATGGGCTTAAAAACAAACAAAACCTGTAATCAAACATGAAATTCTGTTAAAAAATTCTGTTCTTTTTTTGTTTGGTTCACAAAAGTTCATTAAAACAGGTAAAATAAAGTACATAAATAAATAAAGTTTGGGTGTATCCATTGTCAGTGGTGAGCACAGCTAATCAAAAAGTTAGCTTTGCTAATTCGCAATACGCCAACTAAAAATTTAGCTTTGCTAACACTAAACATGTAAGAATATTAGCGGAAGCTAATGCTAAAGAGCTAAAGAAGTTAAAAAAACCCCAGTAACAGCTGTGTTATACATCTTAGTCCCAACAGTCTTCAGCTTGAAGTTGACTGACACAAACCTGTTAATGTTAGCTTGTAATGAGCTGACTTAAAGTTGGCAAAACCTAAATTAGCCCGAAGCTAACACTTAAAAACTAACGGCTACCCGTTAAGACGACTGTCATGTTGTTTGCATCTCACGTCTTTGTCTCTATGAGCTGAAGACGGGTGGAACTGACACAAACCTGTTGTTAGTTAGCTGTTAGCAGACTTAAAGTTGGCAAAAACTTTATTTAGTGGAAGCTAATTGGTTCGCTAACAGGTGTCAAGGTTTGTGAAAAAGCTAATTCAAATTCCTGAAACCAGAGGTCAGTGTTTCCCAAAGTTGGGGTCAGGACCCAAAGTGGGGTCCCGAAACATCAAGGTGGGGTCCTGACA
>NW_013952544.1:1300468-1301855 GCF_001266775.1 Austrofundulus limnaeus
CAAAAAACAAACAAAAAACAAACAAACAACGTATAATAAAGTAAAATTACTTGAACGGAAAATGACTTTGGTAAAAATAAATCTCACTGATGAGAAAACTGCTCATTTAAAAAACAATAAATAACAAACAGACATCTTCCAACCTGTTCTGCCGCTAGAAATAAGTTACTTTTTCCTCTCTCCTTTCCTCCTGCTTCGCAGCAGGAGCTTTCATGTCCGCAGCTGACCCAATTTTATCGAAGATATATTTAAAAACAATAACTGCCACATTAATTTCCACATAGTACACAAAAATACAGCATGTGTTTATTTACGTCACTGAACTTTTTATACCCACTTTTATTTTCACTGTAGAGGAAATATAAGCCACACACAGAGAGCTGATAAGGCATCAAAGCAGGAGACAGATTTACAAGATGCTGCAGAGGGCCTTTAAAAAATACTGCTGTATAAATGTTTGTGCAGCTCTCTCCTCGTCAGGCACCGGTGGGAGGAGGAGGAGGTGGAGGGGAGTCACCGCGCTCCACACGACCAAACTAAAATTAACGGCAGCCTTCGAGTCCTCAGGACCACTTGTTTTTTCTGCGAAGGAGGCGTTTTGTAACAGCTGTGATGATGAGCATCGTAAATCTGCGCTGCTCAGCGAGGCCTGGCAGATCTGACAGACAGGTGGAGTCTGCAGGTCTTTGAGGCGGCATCGTGCACGACTCGTACGGAGATACACTTCAGTCCTCAGCAGAACTTCTGATTTATTAAAATTTGATTTAAAATTCATTTTCACTTTCAGTTTGAACACACATCTACAACTTATATATTTATTCCTATCATCGTGTACATTTTAAATGTACCGTATTTATTCAAGTATAATACGTAAAATTTAATCCATAAAATCATCCATAAAGTTGGGGTACTATACTCGGATAAATATTTTTACTTGTGTATTTTATCTGAAATATCGGCTTTATTCACAAAATGCCTGAGTCCGGAAATGAGACCACGTCGTAAAAAGCAGTTGAAACGAGCTCACCTCTGACACTCTTCCGTCCTTCAGAGCGAGACAATAACAGATCCAGGCAGGTGACATGATGTGAAAAAAAAAAAGCAGTCCTGCAGCTTAGTAATGATAATAAACTAATGACATTAGCGTGTGACCGGGCCGCTCCTCAAACAACAACAAACATGTTCATCTGTAATGGCTGCCATCTACTGGTGTTCTGAAAAAGTTTGTATCCCTGTAAAATGTTTCCCCACCAGAGGGGGCGCTCGCGAGTAGGAAGTAATCTGCTTTTCCCCCACAAGATGGCCCAAATCTCATGTGAAGTCTCTGACCTTTGTGTTGGAGCCTCCTGGTGGACTATGTGTAAAATGCCAGAATTCATATGATGCT
>NW_013952544.1:1303948-1310642 GCF_001266775.1 Austrofundulus limnaeus
CATTAGCACCTCTAGTAATATATTTACTGAGAAAAATGGTGACGTGTTCAATACTTATTTTACCCGCTGTATCAAAACACAAACTATATACTTTATTTTGAATTAAAATAGCTAAAGCAAAAATCAAACATTGTGGATATTTAGTTAGTTCGATTTAGATTTTGAAAATGCAAAAACAATAAAAACCCAACATGGTTGATCTTTATTTTCCTTTTTTTAAATTGGAAAAACCAAAAAAACGTACACGGATTCTACGAGTTCGAGGAACCCAAGCACAACTCAGACTATTACACAGTCCTACAATACTCCTCAAGTCCTGATCCAGACCAGTTTTCTTCAGTTTGAAACAAATGTTCAGATGTTTTGATTAATCAGCTGTTGTCGCAGGACTGTGTGAACCTTGTTGTTGGGTTGCCGGTGACTTCCTGTCTTTGCCAGTCTGTTTCCTGTGTGCCTCCATGACAGGACGCCCACACGCTTCCTCCCCTGGATCAGTGTGGCTCCGCTGATAAAAAAACAAACAAACAAAAAAAATGGTCGTACCACGTTTAGGTTTTAGTGTGTGTGTGCCTCAAGTCTGTTTTCCGTTCGTACCTGACTCCATTTTTAGTTCTCGCAATGGAACGGCCCTAAAATTTATGACCGTGGAAACTATGCGGCGTCTACATCTGTCTTCATTTGAGCAAATAGAGATGCACGGAGGACAGAGGGTCTGAGAGGCACGGAGAGCATCCATCACATCCGATGTGTGGACTGAGGAGAGGGAAGGGCTAAAGGATGGATTTGACATCAGACATGCTGTTGCRGAACGTTTCTTCCACGTGATAGATGGGGGTCTTTTTTCCCCCCACCTCAACAGAAGGATGGCTCAGCCTTGGATGGAGTGAGTGTGCCGGAGTAGAGGAGGAGCCGAGACTGATTTATCTTCTGTTTCTAGGCCACGGCCTTCATCCGACACCCGACAACTTCCAATCCGCTGTTCGACTTCAGGGAGTAAATACGACCCAGAACGTCTCAAACTAGATTATTCAAATGAACAACAAGCAGTTTGMGGTTTTGTTGCTACCAGCGGTTACAGTTGTGATCCTGGACAGAAAGCCTCCCCGTGTCCCCGGCTGTTTACGCTCTTCTCACTTGGCTTTGGGCCTTGCCGACTTGGAGTTAAACCAATCAAAATGGTGACACAGAGGGAGATGCTGGGAAAAGAAAGCTAAGGGCTCCTGTCTGGCTGACAGAAAGCAGAACCCTCCAATGACAAAAAAAAAAAAAAAAAAAAGCAATTAGGCAATTACACCATCTAGTACCATAAGGATCCCACATCACTCTGTTTTCTTAGCCTCTCGGTGGACCGATAAGGGCGAGCTGCCGCCGCCGGGGCGGAGATGATGGCAGGGATGAAGAACGAGAAATGAAAACGTGCTAATAACTGGAAAAGTGAATAATGTCGTTCTAACAGGATCAAGAGGGAACAAGAGAAATTACATTTTCATTGACAGTCAGGGTGAGTCTTGAGTTCTGAAATACTGATACTGAAATGCTAGCTAAAAYTAGTAAAATGTTACCCAGTAGCTAAAATRAGCAAAGCTTTAGCGAGAAAATAAAAGTAGTAATGAAAATTTTGGGTAACACATCAGCTAATAGTGAAAAAGAGGCAAATGCTGAAAATGTAAAAGTGACAAATAGTTTTTTTTAAAGCACAATGCTAGCTTAAAGTAGTAAAATACTAGATAAAATGCTATAGAAAATGTATAGTAAAAAGCTAACTAAATGCTAAAAGTAATTCAAGGCTAGCTAAATTTAGAATAACATCAGCTTTAGCATGATCATTAGCAGTACTCAAGTATAATTAGCATCACCATATCAACAGTAGAATTAGTGTTAGTGCTTTTGCATTAGCTAAGGCAAGCTAAATTTAGCATAACAGGTTAGGTTAGGTTGTGACTAAACTTAATTAGCATAATAAAATTAGCATTTGCATCAACAGTAGAATTAGTGTGAGGCTAGCAGACTTTTGCATTAGCTAAAAGCAGGTTAGCAAAATTTAGCATAACATCAGCTTAAACTTAAGATTAATAGTGTGAGGAAGTTAGCATTAGCATTAACAGTAGTAGAATTATTTTTGGCGGTACGTTTCAGTAGCCAAGCTAAATGTAGCTTAACGTTATACATGAACTTAAAGATAATTAGCATGATCATTAGCAGTATTTTTGCATGAGAAAAGTAGCAAATAATACAAAAAGTGTTTCTAGAGGAACTTTGAAGTGTTCAGTTTTTTATTTTCACATCTTGAATCAACACGACTCGGGACATTTTAGGTGGTTTAGAGCAGTGGTTCCCAAACTTTTTATCTTCTGACCCACAAAATATCCATGGCAAAAACTTGTGACCACAAATATTACTGGTCTGAGTACACAAACTTTGTTAATAACCCTAAAAACAAAGGCTACACAAATATAAATACTTCTTTACACTTATTTTGTGTTTTTGGAATAATTATAGGGAAAATATTACATCACCAATTATTTTATTACCCTTTAAATTGATTTCTGAAGTGCAGTGGTTCCCAAACTTTTCAGCTTTTGACCCACAAAATAACAGTACCAGAGACCTGTTCCCACAACTYTTTTTGGATGATAAACATTTGTATCAGGTCAACTAAACATGGGCAAAGTAACAATATTTATTACTCTACATTTATACATTTTAGGCAACTAAGGCAAAAATGTGATTAATTTAGAAAATCTTTTCAGGACCCCACCTTGGGTCCCGACTCCAACTTTGGGAACCACTGGTTTAGAGCAGCGTTCAGTCCTGCTGAGTCATGCTGCCATTAATGCAGAGTCACAGGATCAAGTGAAATTGGTAATAAATCAAGAATTATTTGTCAAACAGCAGCAGGACAGCTGGTGGTCTGCAGGATTTCTCTTCCTTCAGTTTTCCAGTTTTTTTTTTCTTCAAGAGACACACCTAGGAGAACCTCAACCCAAATAAAAGCCATAAACATCTTTGTTTTGGTTTGTTTTTGGCCTCCCACCACATCCTATCGCTGGATCAACTTTGTTTTGCAGCCAGCTATGCAGTTATCCCTTCTTACCAATGAGAGACACATCAGGCCCCTGTGGGATTGTTGCAGATTTAATAAATAATTGTCAAACGAGAGGGAAAGCAGAGCGAGCCATTTAAAAGCACTTCAAAGACCGGAGGACGGAGGAGGAGGAGGACGGCAGAAAGAAACAAGAAGGATGAAAGATTACGTGGAAACGCTGCCAGAAGATGATTTGCTAAGTCTGTCGAGGAAGAGCTTTTCAGTTTGGAACCAAAAGGGATTTTTGAGCGAGCTTATAAAAGTCCATATGCAGAAAATACATTCAAGCTAATTAATGTGTAACCGTCTAATGAAATGCATATCGCCCGCCGCCTTTCAGAGTTTTAGTCAAAGATTTGGAAACGTTTTAATCAAACCTATTGAAACGCCTAATCTCATTATGTCATGCTTGGATTATGTGTGAGAAATAACTCAGCTAATGCCACTCAAAAATTATAGTCAATAAATGTCAGCTGACAGTCTATTTTTACATTTGCTAATGTTGGTTAGCTGCAGCGGCCATCTTGAATTGGATTAGCTCCAAATGYTAAACATCCATTTTTTTCATGAAAGATCATTAATCATCCATCCAGTGGCTCGTGAGATTTTTTTGTCCACAAATGCAGACAATGCTAAATCAATAAACATGTAAAAAATAAATTTRGTGCAAACTAACGCTCTACAGCTGAACAATAAATTGCCCAAGCTAACATTAACAGCTAATTGCTAATACCACTCAGTCTGCATCACTCGTCTTCATCTCTGTTRGTTAGCTGTTAGCATACTTAAAGTTTGAAAAACCTAATTTATTTGAAGCTAATTGATTCGCTAACAGTTTTCAAAGTTAGTGAGAAAGCTAATCTGCTAAAAATTATTTCCAGATTTAGCCGTTAGCTGATTAGCAGAGCCATGCCCACCACTGGATGGCTTTGCTAAAGTGAATATGGCAGCCATTTTGAATTGATTTGACTTCAATATGTTAATCACTTGTAGAGGTTTAATGGTTACAGTCTGAAAGTTTCATCAAAATCCATGTTATTGAGATATTTTATCAACAACCAGAGACTAAATCTTAAAGTCTATGGTAACTAGGGTGCAATGATACACAAAAATTCAGCATTTGGCTCGATACTTTCGTCTCACGGTTCAATAATTTTATTTATACAAAAAAAATCCATACCCTTCTTAACTTGTAATATATTGAAATTAATTATGAACATTTGTTTAAAGTCAAAAGTACAGTTTTTAAATTAAATTTCTCAATGGAGCTGCGCTCGACGATTCAGCCTATGTTGAGTAGTCGAACACAGATCGAARGATCTTTCAACACAGTATCTTCAGAAGACAAGATGGTTAATGTAGCTTGTTAGCTGTTAGCAGGCTTCAAGTTGGCTAAACGTAATTTAGCATAAGCTAATTGGTCTGCTAAAGTCAAAGTTAGCGAGAAAGCTAATCTGCTAAAAATGAGTTCCTCTGTTAGCTGATTAGCAAAACCATGACTAAAGGTGTCRAACTAAAAGCATTCAGAGCAGGTAGATATTCAGAAATATCCTCTGACGCCAAGTTGTCAGGATTGTCCAGAGATTACAGATTATATGGACGTATAGAGAAATCTCACGGAGATTTGTGAGTGTTACAGATTTTTTGTGAAAATTACAAATTTTTGAAGGTCATGATTCAGGTAAACGCCCTGAAGGGGTGGACATGTATGGAGTCGGGCCAGCTGAGACCCGGAGAACCGAGCCTCTGTGGGGGCGACGGACGAGGTGGGATGGTTGGAATAAAGAACYTTGCCAGATAAGTCTTCGCAGCCCGTGACATGACTCAGATCGAGACGTGACAGGAGGACACTGAGCAGGACCGCTGATAAAGACCCAGCAGGGAGGGGGAGCCGAGGAGAGATGGACAGAAGAGAGGAGGAGAGGCCTTTTCAAGTTATTATTACTCTCAAACTCCCAATCTCCAGTGGCCTCTAACCACGGCTCTGTTGAGGCTCTGCAGAAAGTGGGTGGTATTATCTGCTCCTGCTGCTGGTTCTGAAGAGTTCTGTTGTAATGAATTGGAAAAACTCAAACTGTTCACAGTTAAAGATGGAGTTTCTGACTGAGACGTATGGGACAGACGTCAGCTTCAAACCAGATTTAAAGAGAATTCATCAGTTTTCATCGGTTTAGTCGACTCACTGATGGTTGATGCACAGCTGCAGCTTGGGTTTCGGACTCAGCCCCACCCAAGATGGCCGCCACAGCTAACGGACCTTAACCAACACAAAATTGGTTATGACTCCGTTGGTTATAAAGATATTGAGCTAAACTTTGGCATGGTAGTAGCTGAAGGTCAAACACCTGCTGTGACACAGGTGAGGTTTACATCATCTGTTGCCACGGTGACAGACCCAGGTAGGAAGTGAACCATATTGATCCTGTTCTGTGATTGGAGCTCTCTGTAGTCCATCCATCCATCCATCCATCCATCCATCCATCCATCCATCCATCCATCCATCCATCCATCAACCATCATTCATCCATCCATCCACCCATCCATCTGTCATCCATGCATCCATCCATCCAACAGTTAGATGGATGGATAGATGTTGGATGAATGGATGGATGAACCATCCATCCATCCATCCATCCATCAATCCATCATCCATCCATCCATCTGTCATCCATATATCTATATCCATCCATCCATCTGTCATTCATCCATCATCCATCCATCCATCCATCCATCCATCCATCCATCCGTTAGATGGATGGATAGATGTTGGATGAATGGATCCATCCATTCATCCATCAACCATCATTCATCCATCCGTCATCCATCCATCCATTTGTCATCCATGCATCCATCCATCCATCCATCCGTCATCCATCCATCTGTCGTCCATGCATCCATCCATCCAACAGTTAGATGGATGGATAGATGTTGGATGAATGGATGGATGAACCATCCATCCATCCATCCATCCATCCATCAATCCATCATCCATCCATCCATCCATCATCCATCTATCTATATCCATCCATCCATCCGTCATTCATCCATCATCCATCCATCCATCCATCCATCCATCCATCATCCATCTATCTATATCCATCCATCCATCCGTCATTCATCCATCATCCATCCATCCATCCATCCAACAGTTAGATGGATGGATAGATGTTGGATGAATGGATGGATGAACCATCCATCCATCCATCCATCCATCCTCCCTCCATCCATCCATCCATCCATCCATCATCCATCTATCTATATCCATCCATCCATCCGTCATTCATCCATCATCCATCCATCCATCCATCCATCCAACAGTTAGATGGATGGATAGATGTTGGATGAATGGATGGATGAACCATCCATCCATCCATCCATCCATCCTCCCTCCATCCATCTATATCCATCCATCCATCCGTCATTCATCCATCATCCATCCATCCATCCATCCAACAGTTAGATGGATGGATGGATGTTGGATGAATGGATGGATGAACCATCTATCCATCCAACCATCCATCCATCACCCATCCGTCATACATCCATCCATCCATGTATTATCCATCCAACCATCCATCCATCACCCATCCGTCATACATCCATCCATCC
>NW_013952544.1:1313276-1323221 GCF_001266775.1 Austrofundulus limnaeus
AATACTAACGTATCATATAGATACTAACGTATCGTATAAATACTAACGTATCATATAGATACTAACGTATCGTATAAATACTAACGTATCATATAGATACTAACGTATCGTATAGATACTAACGTATTAATACTAATGTATCATATAAATACTAACATATCGTATACGTATAGATACTAACGTATCATATAGATGCTAACGTAATGACGTCGATATCTTTGTTTACAGTTTCACAAATAAAGGGAATAATAAAATTGACTAATGACTAATGTGTTAGTCATTATAATGACATTGTTGTATTTATAGTTTTGTTACATCATTGCTTTTTATTTTACTTGTTACTTTTTTGGAGTTGATGGTAAGAGGAATCATTTATACTGTTAATAGTTAATAAAAAACATTAATATTTGCTTAAAATCTTTGTCCTCTGTTTATCATAACTGTCTATGAGGCAAAATCAATATTATTCAATGAATTTAAGCGTCGTATCGGAACAACTCCTGGTATAAAAATGACACCAAAATATAACTAAGGTTTAAAAGCGACGCTGATGCTAAAATAAAAATGATTAAGACCAGTCTAAATCAGATTAAATCCTGATGGCTGACAAAATAACGTGCAAGTCCAAAAATACAGCTTTACAAATCGTGATTTTCTGATAACTCAGGCTGAGGCCACTTGGAATTGTAGAAAATTAATGGTTTTCTTTTTAAATTTTCCATTAAATTTGAGCCTCTGACTAGTTGTAGCTCGATGAGATCCCAGCTTTACACACGGTTTCAGGTTTTCCTGAAACTCGTCAGTAATTCACTGGATACAGATCTGGGCCGGACTGCAGGATTATTATAAACATTTCAGTTCAGTTACATAATGTAAATTATCTGCGCTGTAAGAGTTAAGCATTGAAGTTTTAAGACCGCAAACATCTGGTTTTATTTTAGGCTCGTGCTTTTTGTTGTTCATAGAGCTACAGCAGGTAAGATACTGACTGTTCAAAACCTCACATCAATCCTCCTCAGACTTTGATTCACTTTTCCTGGTCTTTAATCACCCAAGTCCCACTTCAGCTCACTAAAGTCAGTTTGAGGGTTAAGAAGCCTCACTGAGCACTTCCTGTTTGTTGGTGGGGTCGTAACGACATGAGGAGGCGCAGACTCACAACAGTTGTTCTGATTGTTCCTGTTCTGGACGAGCTGACGGCAACTATTTATCCCTTCTTTATTCAGGCTGCAGAAAAAACACTTATCTGCAGGTTTAGCTGCTGCAGGAGAAGAATGGAGTCATCAGGCTTTGTATTTGTGTGTGTGTGTGTGTGTGTGTGTGTGTGTGTGTGTGTGTGTGTGTGTGTTTATGAAACATTTGGGGTCACTTATATTCGGTGAGATTTTTTGACTTCAGGAAAGATGAAGTTGGAACAAAGCGTCAGATTCGGCTGGCTCTTTAGGATTTGATTTACGGTTTTTCATGTCACTGATTAGGGCCTCTGATTGGATCATGATCACCTGGAAGAGGAGGGGGCGGGGCTTCTCATGCTTCCCAGTGCAGCTACTGCCTAATATGACTGTCGTCACGGGCCAGTTCTGGCATTGGCAGGTTTGGGCCGTGTAGACCTAAACTGCGAATGAGCCAGTTGTGGCATTCCATCCTAAAAACAGTGTCGTTCATTCCAGGTCTGGCCCACTCCTCTCTGCTATGAGGGATGGTTTTGGTGCTTAAACTGCACAAGAAATGTGAAGAGATCAGAAGAAGTGGCTCGTTTTGGTCACCATGGTAACCACTCACCTGTGTTTGTCACTCCCTGACTGAAAAGTGACACAAATACTTTCTTTTTTTTTAACATTTTACTTTTCATCTCCATAAATTGTTTGTTTTTTATCAGTTTGTAAATTTTCCTGTTTATTTTCAATAAATATAATTAAAAAATCTAAAAAAAAAAACCTTTAGCGGCTCTGCAGGGAGGATTTATCGAGTCTCTTCTCCCTCTCAGAGTTTAAAGCCTCTGCAGACGCTCAGTCTTTGGGTTGGTCCTCCACAGGAAGCGGAGGGGTGGGTTATCCAGAGTGCATCTGCAGAAACTGCACACTGGAGAACTTCTAACACGGCCGAGAAGATGACGCGAGGCGGGGGAGAGAAATTAATGAAGGTTAAATAACCGACGAAAGAAACAGCAGGAGTCGAGTTAGGATGAGGAAAACAGCCGATTCATCAAAACTATTAAAACATGTTGGAAAAATAAAAAAAATCTTTATGAAAAGGTCTGAATGAGTGCGAAAGAATATTAAAGAAGCTAATAATTAAACAGCTAAAAGTTGAAAAGTGGCAAAACTAAAGCTARTGGCTGAAACCAGGAGAAATGTAAATAACAGCTAAAGTTAGCAACATTGTGGCTAACACTAACTAAACCTAACAAATCCAGAGAAAAAAGATAAACCAACAAAACTGAAATAGATAAAATGAATAAAACAGTAGCTAAAATCTTAAAATGATACTGTAGCTAAAAGCTAAACATAGAAAAACCATAGCTACATGCTAAAAATAGCAAAACAATGGGTAAAAGCTAAAAGTAAACCATGGCTAAGAACTTAAAAAGACTGTCGGGAAAACTAGCTAAATTATAGCTAAAATTAGTTAAACAAGCAGATTTCTACCAAAACATTAGCTAAAGGCTAAAATAGCCAAATTTATAACCAAAGGCTAAAATTAGCAAATCATATCTAAAGGTTAAAAGCAGTAAAGCCATAGCTATTAGCTAAATAACAGGTCAAAACCAAAGTGATGATGGCTAAAGGCAACTAAAAAGCTAAAATAATTTGCAAGTCTGTAGCAACGAGCTAAACCATGAATATTTGCTTAAAGCTGAAATTAGCAGATGTAGCTAAAAGCAAAAAGTAGCATAAGATTTGTTACACATCAAACTGACCTAAACTGTTGCTAAAAGCTAAAATGACTAATTAAAATTGACACAACTGTAGCTATAAGAGRTAGCAAAACTATGACTGTAGCTAGAATTAGCTACATCATAGCTAAAGCCTGAAAAGAGCTAAAACAAACTAAAACCTTTCATTAGCTAAAATTAGCAAAACATCTTATATGAACATCAATAAAGTATTCTATTCAAAGGTCAGAGGATCAAACTGCTTCAAACTAAAACAAAGACGAAAAAACAAAAAGAGAAAGTTGCTGAGTCAGCTTTTGAAATAAATTATTAAATAAAATTAAATTATTTAATTTTATGTTCTTTTTGGTGCCTAATGAGATATTTTGAGGACCGCAGCCACATAAATATTGACCATCTGCAAAATTGTTCTGGAAAATTAGAGCTTTTTTTTATTTTTACTGCAGTTTTATTTCAAATCAACCAAAAACTCTCAGTGTTTTGGTTGATTTAGGCAGTGATCAGTTTAATATGAAAAACAAATCATCTAACTGTAAGTTGAGCAGCTATCTGACTCTAAATGTAAAAAAAAGAAGAATTTCTGCAGCCAGAGCTGCCTGATGAATCAGTGACCTGCAGGCCGAGCAGCAGGCGATTAGGACGTGTTTGTTCAAAAACACCAGTAGAACTCTGGAGCCTCAACGCTGGCCCACGCCGACGCCTCCCCGACTCTGASTCAGAGGTGGCGGTCTGAGAACGGCTCCTGGCAGCCGTCACTCTGCACCTCCTGCTCTCACAGACACACGTTTGTCCTCCTGCAGCTCAGGTCCAGCCTCTCATTTATAAAAACAGATTCAAACCTCAGTTCGCAGCACAAAGGTTAAAGGTCACGACACGAGACCACAGTGGGGATGTTTTCCCGTAACGCAGCGGCGTGTTTAGAGAAACAAAAACAGCTCCTCCCAGCTGTCGGCACGGTGGTGGAGGCCGATGGTTTGGGCCCTTTGGTCTGCAGAGGAGCTCATGGTCCTGGAGTCAGACCAAAGATCCCAAACAGCAGCTGARCTACGACAGAATGGATCACAAAATAAACCAGACATGGGTTTTTACCATGTAAAAACAAGTGTGCATTGCCTTGTAGCATGTCATTGCAGCTTCGCCTGCAGCCGTGGACTTGCAGAATGAAATGTGACCAAATTCAAATGTGTTTTCTACCAACTTGTGCTTGTCAAGTCAGCAGGTGTTTGTAATGAGGGTAATTGTGTGACAATATGAAGTTTGTAGAGATATTTTGTTAAAGTTGCTGTAGCTGGGTTTTGAATCCTGATCTCCCACTTGAAAGCCCATGGCACTAACCATGAGACCATTGGAGCTATGGCAGAGGACATTGCTAGGGGTTGGTCTGTATGTGTGCAGAAAGAGGCCACATTGCCAATGCAACTGTTGACACTAAACTGCAATACAGTATATTACAGCAATCGAGCAATACTAGGAAAATACAGTATTATAGTAAAACATCAAAATACAATCATAGTATTGTAACCACAGAACTATTGAGATTAAATATTATTAAACTATGGCTCAGTACTGAGTAGATACAGCGGGGACAGTATTGGACCAATACAAGGCTCCATTGAATCCCATTATAATTTATTAAACATTAATATTTCAAAAACTATAAGTTCTACAGGCACCAAAAGGCATAGCCATCATTTGGCACAGGAGCTTTACAGATATAAATTACAATGGCAGCTCTAGGACAAAGTATGCTGGAGGAGAAGCGTGCCAAAGTGGAGATGACTTGGATGGGAAACGAATCACAATAGTGTGCATTGGCAATGCACACTGATAAATAAAACGTAAAGAATCGAGGTGTGGCAACAAGTCCAGTCACCAGGGCCGGACCGAGTCGATTTAGGGTCCTAGGCAAGATTTCATGTAATGCCCCCTGTGCAGTTTTCTAAACCTCACTGTCAGTTTATATCCATCCACATCCAAAATTAAATAATTTTGTCTTTGACATTAGTTTTTATCTTTAGAAACCAGGTTGTCTAATTTAAACACAGTTAATTTAATTAATTTGAAACAGAAAACCAGAAGTTTATGAAGCAATGAGGAACACCTGCTCATGTTAACCAGCTGCCGTGGACTGAAGCAGTTCTAGGGGGGTCCAGGGGTAAAACATCTAACTCTGCATTTTCCATCCATTAGAAGAGGATTTTATTAAATTGTTGGGATTAATAGAACATAAAATCCGTATTGTTTTTTATTCACACGCAGAGCAGCAGGAGTTAGTCTTGACTGCATCACAGGATGCTTTTATTGTGAAACATCCTCTGCAGCATAAAACACCTCCTGTAGGAACAAACCAGATTAAGTTTATAAACCTGAGGAACCAGAGATTAATCTACAGATTAAATCAACTAGACTCAAAGAAAAAGAAAAAAAAAACTTTTTTTCTCTCATTTGTTGCGCCCGCTAGATGGACAGCACCCTTAGCATGAGCCTATACCACCTATACCACAGGTTGGTCCCGCCAGAGTCCAGAACCTGTTTATTAGGCTGCAGTTGGACCTTCAGATCTTTGATCAACCAACTGAAGAAACTTTGGAAAAAATAAAAAAAATTCCTCCACAACCACGTGAGAAACTGAGACTTACAGAAAACCAGGACTGCGTTAAAACAGGTTCTACAAGCTGCTGGATCAGGGGCGAATTTAATTGTTTTTACTTATCTTTAGACTTTAGATGTGTGCATGAGCACACACACACACACACATATTCGTCCATCACATCATGGGTGATGGAGAGGAGAGAGGGGGAGAAGACAGAGGGAGGGAGGAGGGTCTGCGGGGGTTGAGTAAGCCCGGACTTGACCCCTGCTTTCTGGGCTCCGAGTAGTCTCCTCTCGGCCCGGACCCAGTGACGGATGGAGCCACACACACACACACACACTTCTCGTTCACACATTCGGAGGAAGAGTGATCTCTTCTTGCTTCACTCCCACAAAGAAGCCCAGATATCGCCAGAACCCGACCGTTCGTTATGTCCGAAAGGCGCGAGCACATGGAGAAAGAATTTCAGCTTCCAACACAGGAGATATGAAATCATCTGAGGGCTGCCCCTTCAGGCGCCTGCTCAGAAATCTGTCTTTACTT
The DNA here is from genome assembly GCF_001266775.1 of Austrofundulus limnaeus. NCBI lineage: Eukaryota > Metazoa > Chordata > Actinopteri > Cyprinodontiformes > Rivulidae > Austrofundulus > Austrofundulus limnaeus. Next base: position 1,319,309 of record NW_013952544.1, read on the forward strand.
TAGGTCTTCAGGTGTCTGCGTTTAAAGACCGAGACGTCTAATCTCATATCGGAACCGTCCCTGATGTTGATTCAGAGCTCCTGAACAATGGTTTCACTTTTATTTTTTTAAAATCAGATAAAAGGCCGGCCAGAAACTGGAAGAACGCTCTTTTCCAGTTGTAGTTCCTCAAAATGCTTTCAACACCATCCAGCCTGATCTGCTGGAGCGAGCCAGAGTGGACAGGCAGCTGACAGCATGGACCATCGACTACCTCACCAACAGACCACAGTATGTGAGGCTCCACGACTGTGTGTCTGATGTGGTAGTCTGCAGCACGGGGGCACCACAGGGCACGGTCCTCTCACCCTTTCTGTTCAGTCTGTACACGTCAGACTTCAGGTACAACTCGGACCACTGCCACCTTCAGAAGTTCTCAGATGATACGACCATCATTGGATGTGTATCAGACAGGAATGATGAGGAATACAGGGGGGTCATCAGTGACTTTGTTGGCTGGTGTGAGACCAACATCTCCAAATCAATGCCAGCAAGATGAAGGAGATGGTCATAGACCTCAGGAGGAAGACTGAGGTCCTTTGGTGTCTGCAGGACTCTGTTAAAGACATTATACGACACAGTGGTAGCATCTGCCCTTTTCCATGGAGTGGTCTGCTGGGGGGCTGGATGTACCYAAAGGGACAGGAAMAGGATGGATAAACTGGTACAGAGGTCAAGCTCTGTGCTGGGATGTCCTYACAGCCATCATGGACAACCCCCACCACCCTCTGCATGAAACCGTGGGGGGGCTGAGCAGCTTCAGTCAGAGACAAACATCCTCGCTGCAGTATGGAGCGCTTCTGTAGGTCATTCATTCCAACTGCAGTTAGACTGTATAACACATCATGATGTCATCAGTTAGACCGTATGACACATCGTGACGTCATCAGTTAGACCGTATGACACATCATGATGTCATCAGTTAGACCGTATAGCACATCGTGACGTCATCAGTTAGACCGTATGACACATCATGATGTCATCAGTTAGACCGTATAGCACATCGTGACGTCATCAGTTAAGACTGTATCAGTCACCTGGACAATTCACCTACACTGCCATCACTAACATGCACCTTCATATACATTCATTTATTTACTGTACTATATGGTATGTATGTATATAAATGTGCATATGTGTTTATGTATATGTGTATATGTGCATTGGTGTATGTATATTATTATATATCACATGTGTAAAGTGTTTGTTTTGCTTTTATTTATCTTTCTTTATTTTTCTCACCCTCTCCTGCACTGAGCTGCAGTAATGTGCAAATTCAATCATCAWTAAAGTCTTGTCTTATCTTTTCTTAAATACTGTCATAAACACGGCAACATTTCTATGCAGTAGAGTGTAGTAGTGTAGTAGTAGTAACAATAACAGGTCCTTTATGCAGCACAYAAACAACCCACACACGTTTCCAGAAAAAAAAAAATCACAAAAAAGTGTAAAGAACAAGCTCAAAAGTGTAGAAAACGTTAAGCATAAAGGTTCTAATCAAGYCAACGAGATGTCTAATTAAAAACACATTGTCTTTCATCCAAGGAGCATTAAAAATGTTTAAAAACTGAGCATTTTAAGTTTTAAACTGTATAAAAGACGCTTCGTTTACACAGATTAATCTCACTCCCCTCCCTCTGAGGCTCATCAGGGTGTAGGAAGAGTCTCGGATGGAAAGCAAAACATCTTATTTTTCCTCCTTTTTTAAACAACTGTTAAAAATTTCCATGCTCTGAAGACCAAGAACAGACACAAGAAGAAAAAAACACAAGGGCTGCGAACACAAAAGTAAAAAACACATTTGACGCTCTTAATTTGAAGTTTAGTTGCTAAAGATGCTAGCTGCTAACACGGTGTCGAACACGTCCGGCACTCCTCCRAAGAGAGGATAGTTTAATTTGTTTAATTTGGGATGAATGGTATAAAAATAGAAGTTTTTACACTTGTGATTTTTTTAGCYGATTTAAATAAAGCAGAACCTATTTTAGCAGAAACGAATCAGTTCGAACTTATCAAAAAACAAGGTAGAATTGGATGCCAAACATGGACTGGTACACCTCCTCCTGCTGGTCTGCATTTAAAGCACTGGACATGCAATCACATGTTTACCTCTATTTTTGGACTTAAATYATCTAAGAAGTGTGTCACTAAATCAACAATGTGTTAGCGTTGGTTGCTTTTGTCGCAGGATGATGATGTCACTAGAAAAGCTGCGCACTAATGACAAAAGCCGTTCCATTCTGAAAACATAAACTTCAACATTTAACATTTAGTGAAAACAGGTGAACTGAATAATAAAATGTTAGTGGAAATMTTCAAACTAGGATTTTACACTCAGAAAACGAGCTGAATAATGAAAGTGTGTGACGTTTTGTAACATTTTCTTTCACACTTGGCGCCCCGTATGAGAGGCTGCACCAACGTATCTCAGATGTGTGTTTTGCAGAAATGAACAGATGATTAAACTGTACAACCCTCGGCCCGTCTTCTTCCTGTAACTCTGTTTTCGCCCCTGAAGGAAACAATCAAACTCCCGGAAGTCATCGTTRTTTTCTCGTTTCCGTGTAATCCATCACTTTGTTGTTTTCAGTCTTATTTTAGGCACCACTGCAGCCTTTCTCCTGTTGTCCCCATTTTGTGTTTTTCTTCCTAAAAATGGAAGAATAAGTCTGGGAATAGATGCAGTCATGGCTGAGAGCTTTATATATATTTATATATATATATAAATAACCAGCAGACTGTGTGATTCAGGGTCTTTGGGAAACAAATACCGGTGCGTGTCTGCGGGTTCTGTACGGCTTTTCTTTTCACGCTCTCCTCAAATATGGAAGGAGCGAGGTAATCAGACGCACGATGAAACATTTACCAGAGTGTAAGCTCTCTGCCGCCCAGTTTGTGCCGTATTACCGTCGCACAGGGCGAGCGTTGTTGACTCTAGATAAAAGTGTGAATGAAGCGCAGGGCTCCAGTGGTTGTCCCTCAAATAACCTGCCGTTCCTTCCAGCACGGGTTGGGCCGGACCGTACGACCCGTGTTTACCCCACAACCACGTCGAGTTKACCTCTGTATACTCTGATCCAATTAAACAGAAGTGATTGCTCGTGTTTGTTTGCTCTTTCGACGAATTTATTCATTTTTGATTTATGTAAGGCGACAGATGGCAAACAAGAGGCTGAAGTGGTGGAGACGTGGGATAATCACAGGACCGGGTGGCACCGCACCTCCGTGTGTTTGTCGCTGCAGGTAAAAAGTATCTGGAAGTAAACGAGCTCATTTTGCACACGAGGGAGAGAATGACGTATTAATTTTAGAGCTTATTTACAACCCCTTCATTCTGAGTCTCAAGAGGTAAAAACAAGTAAATAAGTGTTTTTTCGTATATAGTTGTTTTGCTTTTAAAATGAATACATTTCTAACATTTTAACGTTTTAAAAATGCTTATAAAAAACAAAACGGGATAACCTTTAGATCAGGGTTATTCAATAAACTGCTCCAGGGGCCACAGTTACTGCAGGTCTACAGCTCAGGGGCCGAACATCCAGCAATTAAAGTTATTATGTAAATAAGCCAAGTATTATAAAGATCTGTTACCTTTTAAATAATTAATTTTGCTGCATTTAATCATAAATACGACACACTGAACCCTATTAAAGTAGTGATAATTAAACAATATCAAAAATAAAAACAACACATTCGGTCTCCTGTTTAACACAAATAATACTTTGACGTCTCTGACTCGCCAAATTTTTAAACCAATTTTATTTTCACTTTCTTAGTTTTATATTCAACTGCTTGTAATTTTAACTGAGTGTTCATAGAAATGGTTTTTACCAGCTTGTAGCCAAGATTCTGACGTTTCTGTAGATACCAAACG
>NW_013952544.1:1323231-1325344 GCF_001266775.1 Austrofundulus limnaeus
TATTCATTTCTTTAAAACAAATCAATTCTATGTAAAAATAACAACAACAAATCCAATGACATGAAAGGCAGCAGAGAAGAAAAAAATTCTTATATTTGCCCCTTTTTCTTCAGTTAACATAAAACAAAACATAAAAATGTCAAATCCTTCTAGAACACAAGTTTACATGAAAACATATTATACTGTTTCATGTTTCTTCAAAAGTCCCACTTTTATCATTTTCTTAAACATGTACATTGATCAAAATAAGTGTACATAAATTAAAGCAGAAAACTCTAAGAGATGAATGAACCAATCAGCGGGCCGAACTTTTGGTCCCTCACGGGCCAGATGTGGCTCGCGGGCCGCCAGTTGATAAGTCCTGATGAAAGTTTAGGGATGTATTGGGTTTTCAAACGGACAAAATAACATGATTCTGAGCCAGTAGCTGGSAGGGGCGGAGCCAGAGGGGGGGTTCAGGGTGGCCATCCCTGGAGTCTGACCCCAGGTGCCACCCCAGTTGAMTGACAAGTCGCTGCAAGTGACRTTAAAAGATCTGAGAATAATGTAAACAAAAATGACAAAAAATGTTGCATATTTTTTTGGTTTGTGTATTCTTTTTGCAAAGAAAAAAATTTACGACACGTTTTTAAAGTTGAAGTAAATGTTTATCAATGCAGCTGTGACAAACTCATCTTCACTGAGAGCCACGTGAACATCATGGTTTACTTTGTTTCATGTAAAATGTGACTTAAAATGAAACGCTACGCCCTGCTAACAAACACCAACAGAACTCTTCCTGGTATTTCCTACATAGAAACAGTGTTTTAACACATCCTCTCATAAACACGTACTACGAGTACGACTGTCTAAATGTAAAATAAATAATACAGAAACACTATTAAAAGTAAGAGTTTGACTCACTGCTGAGTTGTGGTGAGCAGCAGCCATCTTGAATTCTAAACTCTCCCAGTTTCTAACAGGGAATTCCTACAAYAGGGGTGTCCCACTTTAAATTTATGACTTGTAAATGGGAAGTTCCCACTTCARAGCACAACTAGGCTGCAGTAAAAGTAGCGGGCAAAAAAAAAAAAAAACCCAACAGCTAAATGTAGATTATAAATTTTTAACCCCTCACAGCTCCACCTACTGGTGGGATGTAGTAATTTGGTGGGTAAAATAATCAACATGTATTGTGGGAGATGAAAATTATGGTTAATGCTGGCTTTAAAGCARCATYTGCTTATAGACATTAATGTCTTTGATTATCTCAGAGGCCACATAAGATGCTGTGGCGGGCCACAATTGGCCCACGGGCCTTGAGTTWGACACATACGGTCCATTGTTTGTTGACGATCTCCATTTCAGTAAAAATCTAGATTTGGCCAATTTCTAAAAGAGACAAACCTTTAAACAGCCTCTGGTCGTTCACAAATACACCCACGTATTTTAGCTGTTATTGAGATTTATATTTAGCTGTTTCGGCTCATAGCTCTGCCTGACTGAATGTTTACAGTAATTATTAAACTCTCATCGATTAGTAGAAACAGATGTTCCTCTGTGGAGGAGCTCATCAGAGAGCAGGACAGTAAATCAGAGCCGAGCCGGAGGTTCTGAAGTCAAACAAATCACCCCCCCCCCAAGCCCCACTCCGTTCTTCAAGTTGTTCTGTTCTTAAAGTCAAACTAAACCATAWCGACTTCTGAGAGCAGTTATTTAAATTATTACATTTTTATTTTGCACTGTGGAGAAATTCTGTTTGCAGGTCATTTCAAAGTAAAAGACCCAAAACTAAGAGCAACTTCCAACAGAGGTAACAAAGATCTAACAGGTGCACCGATGAGAAAATTAGGACCAGGCGTGTCAGAGAACTCAGGCTTTTCAAAATAAAAGCAGGATGTAACGCCAAAAACTTATARCTACGAAACTAATTAGATAAAACAAAGAATCCAAACATTTATTTCTTTGGTTTGTATTTTCAAAACATTATCTTCTACATCCAGAGTTCTGCTGCCAGGAAAGGTGATGTGTTTGTGCAGCTAACGAAGGGATCCCTGATTAGTTGTGACGTTAGACTTTATTTGATAAACATTTATTTTAACTGTAAAATAAAGACTGTAAAAACACTGTAGGC
>NW_013952544.1:1325729-1327207 GCF_001266775.1 Austrofundulus limnaeus
AAATAAAATGGCTCAGTCCGTGTTAAAATATATTTTTAAAAATTTACAAAACTAAACATCCTACAGTATTTTTACAGTCTTTATTTTACAGCTGAAATATGTTTATCAAATAAAGTCTAATGTTACAACTGATCATGGATCCCTTTAAAGTTTCATTAAATTAGATTCACTGGRTCTTAAAACATTTTGCTGRCAATGGATTAAAYTTTGGAGTCAACATGATTCAAGATGGCCGCCACGCAGGGTAAACAGTAAAATGTCTCTAATTTCTCCAGTTTTACAAACTGATCTGATGCAGCTGAGAATAAACCACAACAAACAAACTGACTTGTTTCAAACTGTGTGTTAAAGTTTGTGTTTTACCTCCTTCTAGCAATTTATTTATATTTTTCTTTCTCTTTCATTTCACTAAAAACAAAATAAATTCTATCCACAATAGAAGAAGAAGAAAAAAKCGTTTAAATGTCTTGTAATGAGCTCTTAGTGAAAAAGTGAACCCACCTGACAGACGGGTCGGGCTTCGGGGCGCTCTGACAGAAAGATGATCGTGGCCTCGACTRGAGTCTGACCTCGGCCTCGACGCAGCCGGGTCTAAATCAAACCCAAGGTTCCCCTGACGGCGCGACTGTCAGCGGAAATAATTCGCTTGTTTAACCCGACAATAGTAAATTAGAGGAGCAYCAGGAAAAGCAAAGGTAGGCTCAGCTGCAGAGGGTCGAAAAAAAAGAGTGAAAGTTTTAGGAAAATAAACTAAAAGAGCCAGCGTTCATTAAAGGAGACYRATCATGGTTTTAAATCCTCCTTCACATTTAAATCCTTCAGTTGGGTTCTATATAAAGTGGAACTGCAATGTTTCAAGCCCCGCCCCTTTTCTGAGACGTGTCTCAGATCAACTCGTTTTGAGGCTGTCTCTTTCAATCCGTATCTTTGACAGCAGAGATACGATTAGTGGCGCAGAAGTTTTTTATTTTCAATTTGATTAAAATACAATAAGTCGACTTGTTCATCCACTCGGAGCATCTGTATTATTGAACTTGCAAAACTTATAAAAAAATGATTAATTTAATTAAATATATTAATTAATGTTTGGCTGCTTTAAGCTAGTGTTTTACCGTGCATCTTTTAAATTGTGTTGTGGTATGCTTTCAGACAGCTTTTGGTTAACTTTAGCTAACCTTTTGCTACTTCTAGCTTCAGTTAGCCTTTTGTTACTTTAAGCTAGCCTCTTATAGCTACCCTTTTCTTATCTTAACATTTTGCCCTTTTGACTAATCTGAAAACACTTGGATTTTAGCTAACCTTTGGCTGATGTGAGCTAGTGTTTTGCTACATTTAGCATTTAACTTATGTTTTATGTTTTCAGACAGCTTTTGGTTAACTTTAGCTAACCTTTTGCTACTTCTAGCTTCAGTTAGCCTTTTGTTGCCTTACTTTAATCATTAACTAGCTTCTAATTCCTTCACATGACTGGAATATTC
>NW_013952544.1:1329988-1332125 GCF_001266775.1 Austrofundulus limnaeus
CAATAAAATTCACTTACATATCAACATAATAAGATTAGATTATGATTACAGTTTCACTATTTGTCTACACTTTAAAAAAACAGACTCATTGCACTTTCATCAAACATTAAGGCGTTAACAAGGTAAACGTAGAAATTTTTAAACTCAGGTTTGTGCTCGCCATCTTCTCGCCGGCGCTCAGACAGGTTGTTGTGTGCGGGGGGGCGGAGGTTTTATGAGGGGCCGCTTTTAGTTCCACTGTGGTTTAACTGTCCTTATCGCAACATAAATAATGTTCCTATAAACGTTAATCATCTACGACTGGTAATGAGACGAGCTCAGCAGCCATAAAAAAGGGATTTTCTGTCCATTTTTAACATCATCGTTTGAGCTCTCCAGTTGACCTGGTCAGAAATGCAGGTRGCCTGAGTTTTAAACTGAAATAACCTCATGCAACATGGTGGAATTAAACAGGATGTATCAGTGCTCTGACTATATTATCAGGGTGACTTTCAGCTACTTAAACTCCAAATTTTAGCTCAATACTGGCAAAATTGATCGAGTTATGGCTATTTTTGTGTTCAGTAAGGCCAGTTGGCTGTGTCGGCCATCTTGAATCGCTTCCAAACGTTAATAGTTACGTTCTGAAAGTTTCATTCAAATCCATGCAGTGGTTTAATGAGATATTTTGCTAACAACCAGACATAATTGCCTTTAAATATTGAATTCAGTGGTGGGCACGGCTAACCGAAAGGCTAGCTTCGCTAACTCATATTTTAACTAAAAATATAGCTTTGCTAATGCTGAACAAGTAAAAATTATCAGAAGCTAACACTAAAGGCTCCCACAGACTCGGGCGCACCATGAGCCGCGTGGACTCCGTGCARATTGTCCGCGGATGTTTGAGACTTCATATTCGAGCGTACTGACGAATTCTTTAATTTCTRGCAATTTCAGTCATGATGTCAAGGATCAGGAGGAAGAGATAAGTTTGCATTTTAGCTTTAAAACAATAAAAGAAAAAAAAAAGAAAAGATTCTCTTCAAGATTTGACTCCATTTCGTCCACAAATGACACTGATTCTCAACTTTATCAGCTTGGTGTCGTAAAAAATTGATCTCTGCGCGGACCAGTCCGCGGATGTCCGCCTCGAGTCCACTTCGAGTCCGCCTCGAGTATGTGGGGGCCTTAACAGCTAACCACTAATCACCAAGACATGCTGTAGATGGTTGACACAAACCTGTTGAAGTTAGCTTGTTAGCTAGCTGTTAGCGGACTTGGCTAAACCCAGTTTTCTGGAAACTAATAGGTACGCTAARGTTTTTAAAGTTAGTGAAAACGATGATTAGCGTAGCATGCCCACCACTGCTTAAAGTCAAAACTTTATGACAATTGGTGCGTATAGTATTTGTTTGGGATGACTCTCAGTTACGACCACACCTAATTTCAGGTTAACNCTTCTAGCTTCAGTTAGCCTTTTGTTGCCTTACTTTAATCATTAACTAGCTTCTAACTCTTCCACATGACTGGAATATTCAGTTCTGAATAAAATAAAGTATTTAGGAGTTTAAATTATTAAAAAGATTGCAACAATTAGACTTTGTCAACATATAGCTAATTAATAAATATCTTGTCTGAGTCATTTAAATGAYATATTATCTTAAATATTTCTTCTAACTACTTAAATTTTTGTATTTTTCCCTGTGATGTAATAAAGTTTTTTTTCTTTCCTGATAAATCTTAATATCTAAATATTGTTTGAGGTTTCCTCTTTAGAATAACATAAAAAGAGACAAAAAACAATCAGTGATTTATCCTGATTAAGAAGACAAACCAAGTCATTCCTGTGGAACTGCTCATTTTATCAGGAAGATTGAAAAGCAGGAATGTTTTTGACTTAATCCTCAGTTTGGATCAAATAGTCTGAGTTTGGAAACTCACCTGAGCAGCCCCAGCAGCAGGTACACACGAGGAAAACTCTGATCACATCTTTGTAAACCAGGAACACCTGGGCCAATTAGGATCTGCAGCAGGTGAAGCAGAAACTGACAGAATCTTAAACACAAACTGGGTTTTCATGATGTAAAAACAAGTATGCATTGCCTTGCCTGCAGCTTGCACTGTGACCAAGTTGAAATGTGATTGCTAATCAAGTACC
>NW_013952544.1:1340559-1343552 GCF_001266775.1 Austrofundulus limnaeus
GGCTGTGTCGGCCATCTTGAATCGCTTCCAAACGTTAATAGTTACGTTCTGAAAGTTTCATTCAAATCCATGCAGTGGTTTAATGAGATATTTTGCTAACAACCAGACATAATTGCCTTTTAATATTGAATTCATTGGTGGGCACGGCTAACCAAAAGGCTAGCTTCGCCAACACTAAAGGCTCCCACATACTCGGGTGCACCATGAGCCGCGTGGACTCCGTGCATATTGTCCGCGGATGTTTGAGACTTCATATTCGAGCGTACTGACGAATTCTTTAATTTCTTGCAATTTCAGTCATGATGTCAAGGATCAGGAGGAAGAGATAAGTTTGCATTTTAGCTTTAAAACAATAAAAGAAAAAAAGAAAAGATTATCTTCAAGATTTGACTCCATTTCGTCCACAAATGACACGATTCTCAACTTTATCAGCTTGGTGTCATAAAAAATTGATCTTTGCGCGGACGAGTCCGCGGATGTCCGCTTCGAGTCCGCCTCGAGTCAGCGCGGACCGAAGTGCGCCCGAGTATGTGGGGGCCTTAACAGCTAACCACTAATCACTAAGACATGCTGTAGATGGCTGACACAAACCTGTTGATGTTAGCTTGTTAGCTAGCTGTTAGCAGACTTGGCTAAACCCAGTTTTCTGGAAACTAATAGGTACGCTAATGTTTTTAAAGTTAGTGAAAACGATGATTAGCGTAGCATGCCCACCACTGCTTAAAGTCAAAACTTTATGACAATTGGTGCGTATAGTATTTGTTTGGGATGACTCTCAGTTACGACCACACCTAATTTCAGGTTAACATTTGAAGAAAAATGGCAACTTCTTAGTTTCGGCGGTCATTTTGAACTGGGTTGACTCCAAACGAAAATGAGTTTTATTAGAACATCCAACGACGTTAAAATCCGTCCAGTGGTTTGAGAGAAATTTTGCCAACAGACGAGGAAAAACACCATCTCCCGGTCTGTGAGGATCGACGCGCAGCAGCAACAGAAACAAAATGCGGTGAAAATTCTGTAGATTTTATAAAAGATTATTTTGCCCTGTAGTTTGTTTTTTTACATTCCACTTGATTGTCTTTGCATCTGTCCCAAAGTAAAACACGTTTTWTGGCAGTAGGTAGTTTGGTACGTTGGTTGGGAGTCAGTTTTAAAAAGTCTGGTGAGGATAAGACCTTCTTGGATAAAGCCGGAGTCCTGCGTTTGGTCCAATCTTGGTTTGATCTCGTTCATTAAAGCCATCGTCTTACAGAGGCTGAACGTTTGGTCCCTTCTGATCCCGACTGTGTCTCCTCGGATCGGGATCYGAAGGAGATTCTGCTCCAGAKGAAGTCCGGTTTGGACAGAACTGAAGTCAGTTTTTGTCCGAGGGAGCTCAGGCCTGAGACAGAGCGCACCAGGAGTTCTGCGGCGCTAACGACGACGTGGGGAAAGGATAATCCTCGTACTTAATGTCCATGAGTCCAGACCCTGTGCTGTCCAACTGAGACACCGTCTGCAGAAAGGAACAAAACAAAACATTTTTWAAAAATCTGACAACTAGAACCCAAACAAGATCCGTCTCCTCGTGGACTTTAGCCCGTTTGTGATTTGGAGGACAGGTCACCTGTGAGCCAGATGTGACGGTCTGGCCGGCGTACGGCGATGGAGCCATGTTGGGTTCGCTCTTAACGGTGGAGGCGAGTTCTGAGACGGACAGGGAGGACGGGGAGCCGGTGTCCGAGGGGACGGATCCTAAAGAGTCAACAGGACATTTCTGAGTCAGTGTTCCCAAAACTGCTGTCCTGTTTGTTGTGTTTTAGCTACTTCAGCAGACTTTGTTTTAGCTGTTTGACAAAAAGTTCGCCTCATTCAGGAGGTGTGTGATGTTTGTTTTCATACTTTTCTAAAAATGTAAATTTTAGTTACAATTTTTTTTCCTCTTAGTAACACGTTGAGGTATTTTAGGTGTCCTTTTACAACTTTAGCTTCTAGTTAGCCTTCTGATGAATTTAGCTTTTAGGTAGTGTTTTGTCACTTTGAACTTTTGTTTGGCCATTTGCTACTTTTGACTCCTGGCTAAAATTTTACTCCTTTTTAGCTTCTAGATTGTTTATAAAGACTACCTAGCACTTTAACTATTTAAACTTTTAGGTTTTGCTATTTTTACTTTTATTTAGCATTTTGCAACAACTTTTAGCTTTCAGCTAGTCTTTRGAACTTTCTMTYTAGCTTATTACAATGATTTGCTTCAAGTTAGCCTTTTGCTACTATTAGTTTTCAGCTAACCTTTAATTTTGTTTAGCTTTTTTAGGTAACATTTGGTACTTTTAACCAGAATTTTGATATTTTTAGCTTTTCTCTAGCATTTTGCTACTTCTAACTTCTGGCTAGCACTGTGATAACTGTAGCTTTTAGGTAGGGTTTTTCTACTTAAAACTTACAGCTAAATCTTTGCTGTTTTTGCCTTTATTCTGCTTATATGTGATCCTCTACAACCATTAGCTTTGWGTTAGCCCCTTGATACTTTTAGTTTTTAGCTAGTGTTTTGTTAATAAAATCTTTTATAGAACATTTTGCTACATTTGGTTTAAGCTGGCATTTTTCTTTTTTTTAATTTTCAGCAAAACTTTCATTGAGTTTGGCTTTTTWGGTAGCATTTGGTATTTATAGCATTTTGACATCTTTTTAGATTTTAGCTATTTTTTTACAATTAATTTTGTATGTGTCTACTTATTGCTAGTGATTTGATACTTTCATTTTTTGCTAACTTTTTGCTGCTTTTAGCTAGCATTTTACAAATTGTGGGCAGTTTTTATTTCTTTTACACAGCATTTTGTCAGGTTAGCTTTTCCTCTGCTTCTTTTAGCTTTTAGCTAGTGTTTTGTTAATAAAATCTTTTATAGAACATTTTGCTAAATTTGGTTTAAGCTAGCATTGTTCTTCTTTTAATTTTCAGCAAAACTTTCATTGAGTTTGGCTTTTTTGGTAGCATTTGGTATTTATAGCAT
>NW_013952544.1:1349275-1351575 GCF_001266775.1 Austrofundulus limnaeus
CACCCCGATCCCCACTGTGACTCACCCTGACCCTTGCTGTGACTCACCCCGACCCCTGCTGTGACTCACCCCGACCCTCGCTGTGACTCACCCCGATCCCCACTGTGACTCACCCTGACCCCTGCTGTGACTCACCCCGACCCTCGCTGTGACTCACCCCGATCCCCACTGTGACTCACCCTGACCCCTGCTGTGACTCACCCCGGCCCTCGCTGTGACTCACCCCGATCCCCACTGTGACTCACCCTGACCCTTGCTGTGACTCACCGCGACCCTCGCTGTGACTCACCCCGATCCCCACTGACTCACCCTGACCCCTGCTGTGACTCACCCCGACCCTCGCTGTGACTCACCCCGATACCCACTGTGACTCACCCTGACCCCTGCTGTGACTCTCCCCGACCCTCGCTGTGACTCACCCCGATACCCACTGTGACTCACCCTGACCCCTGCTGTGACTCTCCCCGACCCTCGCTGTGACTCACCCCGGCCCTCGCTGTGACTCACCCCGATCCCCACTGTGACTCACCCTGACCCTTGCTGTGACTCACCCTGACCCCTGCTGTGACTCACCCCGACCCTCGCTGTGACTCACCCCGATACCCACTGTGACTCACCCTGACCCCTGCTGTGACTCTCCCCGACCCTCGCTGTGACTCACCCCGGCCCTCGCTGTGACTCACCCCGATCCCCACTGTGACTCACCCTGACCCTCGCTGTGACTCAACCTGACCCCTGCTGTGACTCACCGCAACCCCCCCTGTGACTCTCCGCGACCCCCCCTGTGACTCACCCCGACCCTCGCTGTGACTCACCCCGTGCAGCTTCATGTAGAGGCCGCAGGCGTTGCAGACGGGCTCTCCCTCGGCGTTGCGCCTCCACAGCGTGGTGGTGCTGGTGTGGCAGTTGGTGCAGCACAGACCGGCGCGGCGGGACGTGGTCTGCTGCTCAGAACYGTGAAAATAAACACATATACGACTGAATCAGAAAATTTCTGTCGTGAGAAGCAGCTCAGTTTGCTGCGGATCTGACGCAGCAGGAAAAAAAAGTAGAGGACCTTGTCTAAAGACGTCCCCGTTATCAAGGACAAGGTCAGAGAGGGACAAATAAAAACAGAAAGACTAAAACAGAGACAACAAACACAGCTGCTGAGGAGAGGACAGTTCCTGCSTGGGAAACATCGTCCTCCAAACAACTCTGCATCATTTGCAGAGGTTTTTCACAATAAAAGTCTAGAAATGAAAAAAAAACAAAAAAAACATCTGCGCTAAAACTGTAAGATTTGATTCTTTGTCACCATTWAGTGAATGTTTTGATGTTTTTCTTTAAATTAAATATTTATTTAATCAGAGAAAACCATTTTGTTTTAAATAAACCTTTAGCGATTCGGCTTGTTTTAGCTAATCAACAAAAACTTTCTCACAGGTCAGGAGTTTTCTTCTTCAGGTTCAGTATATATATTTATTCATACACCAACCCTCTTAGAGGCCCTTAAAATGGCCGCCTCGGTGGTCTTACCAGGCGTTTCTGGGGCTTGATGAGGGGCCGGTTGATGCCGTTCATCTTGTGGTAGAGGCCGCAGGCGTTGCACAGGTAGTGTCCGGTCCCGTCGCGGCGCCACAGCGGCGTGGACACCGAGCCACAGTTCACACACTCCCTGCCCTCGGCGGCCATCTCATCCATCAGCTCTGAGGAGAAATCAGGAGAAATCAGGAGAAATCAGGAGAAATCAGGAGAAATCAGGGTCAAACTTCTTCCTGAACAGGTGACCCTTTGACCTCTGAGTCAGAGAAGTGTGTGTGTTTAATTCTTAGCCAGCGGAGGAATTTAACCCCTCACTCCTCCTCGGTTCTCTGAGTCTGATGGAGGGATCTGGTTTAGGGTGGGGCGGGGCAGGAAGGTGGGTTATCAGTTCTAAAGACCCCCCCCCACCCGTCCATCCATCAGGACTCTGACACCAGACGGACCATCAGAGCAGAGCCTGAAGTTTCTGTTTGAACTTGTGGATTCAGTAAAAACCTGCAGCTGTTTGATAATAAAACCTGAGTTCTGTTATAATCTGAGGGATTTTTACAGGCYGATTATAAATCCACTAAAATCTCTAAATGCTGACTCAGCGTTTTTACTTTTCCCCTTGTTTTTGTGTTTTTCTCTACATTATTTTAGTTGTTTATGTTTTAAAACCATCCAGCTGATTCTCGACATGACCTGCATTGTTTCTAAGTTTAATACTTTTTTCTTTTTACAAACAAACAAACAAACAAACAAACAAACAAACAAACAAACAAACAAACAAACAA
>NW_013952544.1:1358722-1360813 GCF_001266775.1 Austrofundulus limnaeus
AAATAATTCATGTAAACAAGAAAAATATGCAGAAAATGCTGTATATGTATAAACTGTATTTCATACAGAATTTAATAAAAACTACAACTAAACTACGATTTATCATCCACAGGCTGATCAACATGTTTCACTTCATGTGTTAAAATATTGATAACAAGTTCGCAAACAAAACTGACAGGAAAACGGCTGAATAGTGTTTTCTGTTGCGAGTTTAAAAACATTAAATTAATTAGTTTTGGCCAAAGCTTCAAAGAGCCACATGTGGCCCCAGAGCCGCAGGTTGCAGAGCCCTGTTTTAAAGGAAACACATTTGCAAAATCCACTTTTTTCAGCTGTTAAATACATGTTGTTGTGGACTTGGAGTCTCCAGGAGGCAGAAAAGTTGAGTTTAGTCTCTCCTGTTGCTGCGTAGATTTCTCTACGTTTTCTGAGTTATTGTGTGAAATCACTGGACAAGACTTCACTTGTTCACATCCTTTAATTCATCTGTAAATTAGGTGAACTAGCCTCAAAAACCCCGCCCCTTTTCTGAGACAAACCACAGAAAAGGGGCGGGGCTTATGGAGTTAAAGTGAGGAGGAATTCAGCCCAAAGCATTGAAGTTTCCCTTCATAAAGACCCCGACTGAAGGGTTTAAATGTGAAGAAGGAGGATTTAAAACCATCATGTGTTTCCTTTAAAGTTGTTTTTTCATATTTCCAGAATAAAAGCAGATATTTGTTAATAAGAGCCTCATGAGACGGTTTAACGCTCGTCTGATGAGGTCGTTATGGATGAGGTGGTGGGTGAGGCTCCCTCTGTGGTTCTGTCACTTTAAAGCGGGCCTCCTCTCTGCAGGCTGTGGACCTGCTGCTTCTYGATGACCGATGGTTGAAGTGCTTTTTAACTTTGATCACTCGCTAACGCGACGCCGCCGTCCTTTACGGCTGCATTCTTTCAGACCCGGGAGGAATTTCAGCCTCTATCTTTAATTTACACACACAGGGCTGCCTGATAAGTCAGGAATTTATTGTCAACGGGAGCACGGAGGAAATTTGTACATCTGTGGTTTTTTCCTGTTTTCAAGTTTTTTTTTCTTTTTTGTTCCCTTCAATGATTTCTTGTCAGCGGAGCAAATTGAAGCTATGATGGGTTCAGATAAGAACGTTCCAGTTGTCTTTCATCACATTATCAACCTGAATTATACGTCAGAACCAGGACCAGCAACCTATTTAAACACCGTAAATAAAGCCTATTCGATTGTTTGTGCACTAAATAATGCAGTATACTATGAAGTGTAAAATAATGTCAAAAAATGTCAATAACATTTTATTATTTAACTCACTGTTCTTACCTTTTGCTAATATTTACTAAATGTTAAATTGAAACATGTCTAAATGTGTAAATCTAAATGTAATAAATTAAACTTAAATTGTGAAGCTAAATGGTACAGTTTACATTTGAGAATTTTGGAATGGAATGCACCCTTTGCCATTGGTGCAAACACCAACACTGCTAACATTGCTATTGTTGCTAACGATGCCACATCTGCTGCAAATGGCATTTCAAATATTATTTCCAAATGTGGTGATTGAAAACAGCATGGATGGTACCAGAGGTCCGGTGGTTTGAAGTGCTGCTCAGACACCTGCCTCAGGTTTGAGGTCTTCCAGTGAAGCGTTAGCAGGATCAGCAGTTTTAGCAGCGTTGGTAGAGTTAGCAGCGTTAGCAGCGTTAGCAGTTGGTTGTTTTTGTTACAGAATGATAACGACTTAACAAAAGCTTCACACCAACGACAAAGGCTGCATTCCATTCTGAAATACTTAAATGTAAACTTTAACATTTAGCTGCAACATTTACGATTTACGTTTTGCATTTAGATTTACACATTTAGACACATTTAGAATTTAATGTTTAGACGTTATTTACAAAAAATATATATGGCTGTTTGCTACCAAGCTAATATAAATAACATTAGCATCTAAGCTAATATTTAATATATGAGTCCATGTGTTAGCTCCCAAGCTAATATAGCATTAATGCCTAAGCTAATAAACAGTGTAAATGGCAATATGGTGTTAGCTCCCAAACTAATATATAGTGTTAGCGCCT
>NW_013952544.1:1362630-1364493 GCF_001266775.1 Austrofundulus limnaeus
GTATATTATAGCATTATCTCCAGAGTTGATTTACTTAAAATTATACTGTATTTGATCATTTAAACCTATAAATTGTGCAGAACATAGAAACTAATATAAAATATAACTTTGTTATCACACTTGAGTGTTTTAGCCTTGAGTCTTTGTGTTTCAGTCTCAGCAGGAACCAACTGTAAAATCATCATCATTCCCAGAACTCATCCCATCAGTAATAAAACAGCAACGTGATTAAGTGAAAAACGTAATAAACATATAATTTTTAAAGTAATTCGATGTTTTCATGTGTTAAAAATAACAACTCTGAGGCCAACATGTGACATAAGTCAGATTCATTTAAAATGAATCGTTTCTTCCTTCGTTAAAACCCTGCTTCTGATTGTGGTYAGCTTCACCTCCTCCTCGTCTGACATCTCAAAGTTTATTCAGATCATCCCAACAATGTGAACTTTCTCCTCTGGTGAAGCGGGCCTCGGACCTCAGGACCAGGYACCAGACAGACGGGGGGTTTAGGAGGCCTGGCTGCCCTGTGGAGCTCTGCTCACTGGGGAATGTGAAGTAGGAGTCAGCCTAATCTCCAGCACCAGAAGAGACTGGCTCCTGTCTGCCTGTCTGCCACGTCCATATCTGTGTGTTTCATTTCTGCCTGTCAGCTCATATCAGGACCCCCTAACCCCGCAAAACCCCAAACCCCTCATCGCTGCTGCTGCTGAAACACATCGAAACTCACAGAACCAATAAATATCGTTCAATCAGACCCTGATTTGGAAATTCATCTGATTCCTTGTTGGACATGAGAGATTCTGATGATTTTCAGCTCAGTGTCTGTAAAACAACGATTGGTTAGCTGAGGCGGCCATCTTGGATTGAGCTAAATAATTACTTCCTGAGAGTTTCATTAAAGCTGATTCAGTGGTTTGATATCTCTGCCTCTATTATCATAATAATAATAATAAAAAAACTGAATATCTTTAGAAAACTGAGTGAATATTCAAAAAATGTCAACAATATTATTTCCCCTCAAACACAAGAGCAAAAATCAATCTGCTGTATCTCATTTATCAGCCTTGTGAGGAATACAGAGAAGATCCCGGGTAAAAGCAATAAAACTGTTTCTGAGAAAAGCTGAACGTTTTTTCTCGGCTCGGAGCCGAAGGAGCCACGCCTCCGCTCGACCCYAGAATAAAGTTCAGTTTTTGTTGTAGCCATGGCTCATTAGTTCCCCGGTCCGTGCTGTAAACGTTCTTAAGAACCACACAGAAATGAAAATTGGAAAATAATAAATGTAACTTTAGGAAGTGGTGTTTAAATTCTCCTTTCACTTTTTCTAAGATTTCAGCTTCAACAGGACTTGCTGAAGTTATTGTATGTAAACATTTTTAGGAAAACTTAAAAGTAACAAAATGTTTTGGGCCACAGCAAGAACTGGAGAATTTTCATTTTCTGCAAAACATGAATGCTTAATGCTGAAAGATTTTTGCAGGAAAAAAAGAAAAGAGGTACGAAAATATTGTCATTTGTTGTAAAAAATACCCCCAAAACAGGAATTTAGCAGAGCTAAAACATCACTGAGAGGAAAGACGATGTTTTGCTGAATTAAGCAGTAAAAAGCTGAAATTATCACATAAAGGTGAGTTCAGCTGAAAATTAATAAAATGTAGCTTAATTGGCTGAAAATAGCCGAAAGCAGCATAAAAAGCTTAAATTAACAGAGGCTGAAAAAAATCTAATTGGCAGATTTGCTGAAAAGAGTTGAATAATAGTTGAAAAATGTCCTGATGCATCTCAGTAATCCAGGTAAAAAATCAAAAAGAAAAAAATTGTATAGGTCTTTTGGATGGGTTCTTCTCTAATGAAACGTTTCAT
>NW_013952544.1:1365128-1367130 GCF_001266775.1 Austrofundulus limnaeus
GTTGAGATGACTTGGATGGGAAACGAATCACTTGCATTGGCAATGCACACTGAATATCTCAAAAATTAAAATTTACTGAAATACCAAAGGTCGTAGCCATAGTGTCCTGAAGGAGCCGAACGTTTTGATATATAAGTTGTTCAAATAGAACAAAGATTGTGGAATGATAGAAGTGTCAAAATATGGAAGAAAAATAATAAAACTCATCTATAAGCTGCAGTTTTCACAAATCCTCCTTGAAACTTGAAGGAACTAAAGACCTCGCTCTGCGCTGGTACCTTGTCTTGGTAGGGGAACTTGTGAGACCCTTCAGGCGGGGGTTTGCAGGTGTCACCAGGCTGGGCAGGTCTCCAGGACCAGCTGAAGTTACTGAAACTATAAACGACGCTGATGTGGCCTCGTGACAAGGGATGAAGAGGACTGAAAGAGAGATGCTTAAAACAACGTCCACCATTTGTTCAGGTGAAACAGCAGCTGTGACATCTTTGATTTGATACGATCATCGTGTTCAAGATGAGAGAGAATCTAAACCAGGATATTACGAAGTCTCTGAGATCCTCCAACAAGCCGAGGTTCTCTCTGTGTTTCCAATTCAGATTTTATCTAGCTGCGCTACAACCAATCATCGTCATCATTCTACTTAATCTCCTGCAGATTGAACCTTTTGTTTTCATCCAAATAAAGATGAAGAGTTAAATAGGGTGTGAACCCCCCCCCAACACACACACACACACACACACACAGACCCATAAAAGGCCAATTTCCACAGATGATTTACCCACAGTTCAGTCCACAAACACACAGCAGCAGAAACACGGGGAGGAAACACTGCTGAAAGAAGTGAAAACAAAGACAACAGACGTGTTTTTACCACCTCTGCTCACGTCTTTGATTTGTTTGTTTGTTCCGTCGGGTTTTGTTTTCCCCGTGACGGTTTGTTCTGTTTCTTTCCAAGGCCGAGCAGTCTCGGTGGGTCACAGGAGACGAGCCGAAGACGCAGAGATAACGTGTGTTTGTGCAGAGAGGACTATTGATGGAGGATGTGACGGCTCACCTGACTGAGTGTCAGACGTGTTTACTTACCAGTGATGATGTGAAAGAAGGACTTGTAACAAACAGGCTGTGTGTCAGAGGAAGGAGGGGCCAATCTGACCCCAGAGGGACATTTTGACCCAATTAAAGCAATAAAAGGGTTTTATTGTAAGATGTTTGTAACGTTTAGAAAAACCAACAAAGGTCACTAAAGTGATCTAAAAAAAACCCAAACTGTCTCAGATTTTTCCARGTTTCATCTCTTTCCACCGATGTTCACCAGGATTCAGATCAGGGCCAGTGGTCCAATGTTTGGTTCTGATCCATTCTTTGGTGTTTTTAGCTGTGGGATTTGGGCCATTATCCTACTGGACCCAGTAAAACCAAGCTTTCTGACTCTMAGCAGCACATTTAGCTTCGGAAAGCCTTAATAGTCTTGACATTCCAARGTACCTTGCACAGATTCCCAACAGAACCGAGCCTCTTTTCCTCTTTCAAGGGTTCTGTTCGTTGTTTTATTGGGTCTATGGACAGCTGGTGGGATTTGTTGCTAAAACATCTCCAGTTTTGTCTCATTTATCTAAAGGACATTGTCCCAGACGCTTCGTCTCTTCTCATTATGGATTTTAGAAAATTTCCGTCATGTTTTTTTATGATTTGATCGTCTAACATGACCCAAAACCTTGGAGTTCACTTCTAATCTCTTTGGAAGTTGTTCTGAACTCTTCAGTTGACCGTTTGTCTTTTTAGTCTCTTCAGTTTGTCATCAGTTGTCCTCTGGTGGACGTGTCCAGTTCCTGCAATCACAGGGACATCCAGCTGCTTAGAGGTGATCTTAAAGTCTTTACTTTTTAATTTAATGCCAATCATTGTCTTTCTGAGCTGCTAAGAGACAATGGGCCTCATGCAAGAACATGTTGGTATTCTTATCCTAAATTTCTCTTACTTTTGTTTGTACAAAGGGTTCGTA
>NW_013952544.1:1367657-1380480 GCF_001266775.1 Austrofundulus limnaeus
TACGAACCCTTTGTACAAACAAAAGTAAGAGAAATTTAGGATAAGAATACCAACGGTTCTTGCATGAGGCCCATTGTCCTCATCTTTCTGTGCTCCATGTTCAGCGTGTTACACACCATGATACCAAACAGCCCTGTGACTACCCTTTAAACAGACAGACTGAAGACAACTGTGATGCTGATTACAGGACTTTTACTTTGAAATTGTGTTCAAAAAGTAATAAAAAGCAACAAATATGTATTTTTTTTCAGTTAACTTTTATTAGTTAAATAAAAACTTGAGGTGCTGAGGTGTTTTACACTTCAACAAAAACTTGAGGTGTGAAATAAACTTCAATGGAAAASCAGTTGACAGAAACAGTTTGGGAACCACATGATTAAACTGTTTTTATAAGGATATTTTTAATCTGACAATGTTGAATCAAAGAGGATTTGAGTTTATAATGATCACTTATCAACTGTAGGAAACAATAAAAAGCCTTGGATGGACTCAGATCGGAGTCCATTAGTCCACTTTTAGACGGTTTGATCAGATTACAGCAGGATTTATGCTTTTATTATGTAAACAATCTGCTCAGCATTTTTTATTTTACTACAAAGTCAGATAAAATGCAAACAGGTTTTAAAATATCAAAATATATTAGCTTTTTTTTTTTTTGCTTAAACAGAAGCTGAAGAAAACCCTTAAAAAGTTTAGTGTTGTTTACTTTTATCACATCGTTGTTTTGATTCGCAAACAGGATGTTTCTGTTTGTTAAAAATAAAAACAGAACAAAAAGTATCGGCGCGTTTCGTCAACTGTTTCTTACTCGGCAACAAATCTGACATACCTGGAAAACCTGTTAATTTCACATTAAACATGGCCACATCTGTTAGAAGATACAGCTGTGAGTTGAGCAGCATGAGGAGGAGGAGCCGGACCGTTGTGGCTGCATATGGTTCTTCCACATYCGAATAAGGACACTAATAAGGATCATCAAGTATAAAATAAAATGTTAAAAAATTATTTTCAACACATTTTCATTATTTAACTCACTTTCTGAGTAGGGTATTTTAAAAAAATCCACAAAAATATTCTTGTTCTTAAGCTCACTTACTTTTCGTTATTTTTGACTAAATGTTAAATTTAAATGTGATAAGTCCTAAATCTAAATGTAAAAATTAATTGTTAAATGTTGCAGCTAATGAAAACGTTTAAGTTTAAGAATTTCAGAATGGCCAACAGGCGCTTTTTTATGACGTCACACTGCTAACGCTGCTAACGTAGCTAAGGCTGCTAACGTAGCTAAGGCTGCTAATGCTGCTGAATATGACATTTACAATTTAAATTAAAAATTTGTTCGTTAAAAAAACATGGATGTTCCTGTGGTCCAACAGTTTGATGTGCTGCTCAGACTTCAGCCGCAACTGCAAGTTTGATGTCTTGTTGGGAAGTGCTAGCAGCATCAGCAGCAACATTAGCAGCATTAGTAGCATTAGCAGAGATAGCAGTATAAGCAATATTGGCAGCATTAGCAGCATTAGCAACGTTACCAGCATTAGCAACGTTAGCAGCATTAACAGCAACAGCAGCATTAGCAACATTAGCAGCATTAGCAGCGATTACCTAATTTCCCTTTGGAATCAATAATATATTTTTGAATTGAATTGATAGCAGCATTAGCAGAGYTAGCAGCATAAGCAATGTTAGCAGCATTAACAGCATTAGCAATGTTACCAGCATTAGCAACATTAGCAGCATTAGCAGCAACACCAGCATTAGCAGAGATAGCAGCATAAGCAATGTTAGCAGCAATAGCAGCATTAGCAATGTTGGCAGCATTAGCAACGTTAGCAGCATTAGCAACGTTAGCAGCATTAGCAACATTACCAGCATTAGCAACGTTACCAGCATTAGCAATGTTAGCAGCATTAGCAGCGATTACCTAATTGCCCTTTGGAATCAATAAGGTATTTTTAAATTGAATTGATATCAGCATTAGCAATGTTAGCAGCAATAGCAGTATTA
The DNA here is from genome assembly GCF_001266775.1 of Austrofundulus limnaeus. NCBI lineage: Eukaryota > Metazoa > Chordata > Actinopteri > Cyprinodontiformes > Rivulidae > Austrofundulus > Austrofundulus limnaeus. The sequence goes on from NW_013952544.1 coordinate 1,369,665, forward strand.
GCAATGTTAGCAGCATTAGCAATGTTAGCAGCATTAGCAGCGATTACCTAATTGCCCTTTGGAATCAATAAGATATTTTTAAATTGAATTGATAGCAGCATTAGCAACGTTAGCAGCAATAGCAGTATTAGCAATGTTAGCAGCATTAGCAACATTAGCAGCGTTAGCAGCATTAGCAGTGTTAGCAGCATTAGCAGTGTTAGCAACATTAGCAGCGTTAGCAACGTTAGCAGTGTTAGCGGCATTAGCAGTGTTAGCAGCATTAGCAGCATTAGCAGCATTAGCAGCATTAGCAGCATTAGCAGCGTTAGCAGCATTAGCAGTGTTAGCAGCTTTAGCAATGTTAGCAGCATTAGCAACATTAGCAGCGTTAGCAGCATTAGCAGTGTTAGCAGCATTAGCAGTGTTAGCAACATTAGCAGTGTTAGCAGCATTGGCAGCATTAGCAGTGTTAGCAGCATTAGCAGCATTAGCAGCATTAGCAGCATTAGCAGCATTAGCAACATTAGCAGTGTTAGCGGCATTAGTAGTGTTAGCAGCATTAGCAGCGTTAGCAACGTTAGCAGTGTTAGCGGCATTAGCAATGTTAGCAGCATTAGCAGCATTAGCAGCATTAGTAGTGTTAGCAGCGTTAGCAGCGTTAGCAGCATTAGCAGTGTTAGCAGCATTAGCAGTGTTAGCAACATTAGCAGTGTTAGCAGCATTAGCAGCATTAGCAGCGTTAGCAGCATTAGCAACATTAGCAATGTTAGCAGCATTAGCGGCGTTAGCAGCAATAGCAGTATTAGCAATGTTAGCAGCATTAGCAACATTAGCAGCATTGGCAACATTAGTGGCTGCTAACCAGCAGCAAAGGCTGCGTTCCTAAATGTGAAATACCGAAATGTAAACTTTATCATTTAACCACAAGATTTAGGATTTAATCTTTGAGTTGGTAAGTTTTTCATTCTCTGCTCAACCAACAATGTTTTTAACTATTGTGGCAGCAAATAATTAGAAAAATAAAAATAATTTTCACCAGTATAAGATTTATAGTCACAAAGTACCGTTACAACTAAAAAAGGTCAAGTTTGAAGCGTTTAAATTAATTGCTTCAACTCAAAAACACATAAAATGGTGAATTTAAACAAATGACTTTTTATTTTTTATTTTTGTAATCTTTAAAACTGAAGCATTCAGTGTTTGGTGAAACCTTAATTAGCTGAGGTAAAATAAGAGTCTCAGGTTTTTCTGCTGACTGTCAGCAGCTCTTATCAGCCGAACATTTAAACTACAGGAATGAGACACGTGGCTGTAAAACAGAAAAGTTTATATGTTTAATATGTTCATATATTATGATTATACTCTTAATAGATTTATTGTAAGTTATAAATATTGTCATGTTGAAGTTTTTTATTCACTAACTTCAGATTTCATTAAACTCTGTTGTTTTGTCTTTTCTGGAATCTGGTTCAGATTTCTTTTTCTTTCGGCTGATACGAGCCACAGCCTCAGCTGAAGTWTTTGGATTGTTTTGTTTTGTTAAACACTTTGTGAGACTCTCGCTCTGCAGGAAAAACAAAACAAACAAAACAGCAACTAAAAGCTAAACACACCAAAACTAAAGCTAAAACAAAACCACAGCTAAAGGCTCAGTTTAGCAAAACTGTAGCTAGAACCTAAACATGGTGATCTTTTTAGGTACCAGCTAAAATTAACTAAACACTAGCTAAAAGCTAAATGTAGCATGTCTTTAGCTAAATGTTAAAAAGGTAAAATCATAGGTAAAACTATTTGCTAAAATTCTAAGTATATGCTAAAATCAGCAAAACAGTAACTAAAAGCTAAATGCACCAAATCTATAGCTAAAATCTCAAATCAGACAAACTGTATAAAGAACCAAAAATAAGCAAACTTTTTAGGTACAAATTAAAATCAGCTAAACAGTAGGTAAAAGCTAAATGTAGTATAAATTTAGTTAAAAGGTTAAAAAGCAAAACAAAACCTAATATTAGCTAAAACTATAGCTAAAAGCAAGCAAAACAGTAACTAAAAGCTAAATGCAATAACAGCAAAGCTAAAAACAATAAATAAATAAAAAAATACAAATAAACTATGTTGTTTTTTTGTAAAAATAAATAAAAGGATTTGTTTATTTCTCCATTCAAAAATGTTTGTTTACTCTTATAGATCTTAGTGTATCTGTTTGATTTAGTAAACTTTAAACACAACACCTCATGTTGCTGAAGTAGAGATGAAGTTTTACAGCTTTAAATATTAAATCTAAATGTTTTTTCCTGATTGTTTGAAGATGCAGTAACTGAGAGACACCAGAGGGGGGCAGTGTCAACATTCACCTCAGCAGCTGCAGCTGGTTTCTGCACTGCGTCTGCAGCCTGACTGCAGTCAAGTCCCAGGAGCTCCAGTGGACCTGGTGTTCTGATCCAACATCACTGCAAATTTACTCCGACAGCAGTCCAGCGGTTCTGTTCAAACATCAGCCGAAGCGTCTCTGCCTTTTAGCTGTTCTGCAAACAGCACCGATCCGTTCAGAGCTTCTGCACATCAGCAGCAGCTGGGACATCAGGGTTTACCTGTCAGGATGAACGAAGCCGTTAAACTTATATATTTTTTAATTAATTGTAAAATTACTCGTATTTTTCAGGTGAAACTGTTAAAATAATCAGAGAAGGAGCTCAGATTATGTGTTGAAAACAAAGAGTTTTAGCCACTTTTGTTTTTTATTTTCAGTTGGCTGTGGCAGCTATATTGATTTAAAGATATTTTGCTTACAGACAGCGAAACGCTCCTTTTACGTCTTGCTTCTAATGAATGAGAACCTGATTGATGCGTGTTTTTGCTGAGTCAGCAGAGGCTGGGTTCAGAGTCCTGTGTTAACAGCATGAACCTGCAGGTTTGTGTCAACAACGCAGTCCGCTGCCGGCGCTGTAATGGTGGGCCTGAATGTGCCTTGGCTCGGTTTCAGCCCGTTAACACGATCAATCACGGTCCGAAAGCCACAGTACCTCTTAGTGTTTGTTGTTGCTGACCGTGTTCGTCTCTTTATTGCCGCCGTTCACCATCTTCTGACGGCTGCGGCCAACAGCATGATGCACCGCGTCAAAAGGCTCGAGTCGTCTCGTGTATGGAAGGCCGTTCTACTCAAAAACACGTGGTCAACACGTAAACAACATGTGATCAACACGTAAACAACACGTGATCAACATGTAAACAACACGTGATCAACACGTAAACAACACATGATCAACACGTAAACAACACGTAAACAACACGTGATCAACACGTAAACAACACGTGATCAACACGTAAACAACACGTAAACAACACGTAAACAACACTTGATCAACACGTAAACAACACGTAAACAACACGTGATCAACACGTAAACAACACGTAAACAACACGTGATCAACACGTAAACAACACGTGATCAACACGTAAACAACACGTGGTCAACATGTAAACAACACGTGATCAACACGTGGTCAACACGTAAACAACACGTGATCAACACGTAAACAACACGTAAACAACACGTGATCAACACGTGGTCAACACGTAAACAACACGTGATCAACACGTAAACAACACGTAAACAACACGTGATCAACACGTGATCAACACGTAAACAACACGTAAACAACACGTGATCAACACGTAAACAACACGTGATCAACACGTAAACAACACGTGATCAACACGTAAACAACACGTGATCAACACGTTGTCCGCGCGTTGTTAACATTAGAAGTCACGTGATTAAGAATAGACGGGCCTTCCATAAGACAAACGTCAGAACGCGGCAGCATTTGGAGAAAGAAAGAACAAGCTAAGAGAGTTTTTAACATCCTGTGATGTTACCTGTTAGCTTACAAACTGTTAAATGTTCTTAAGCTAACATGAGCTAAAGGCTAAAATGAGTAAATCACGGGTTGATTTGACACCTGGGCTCAAACCTGCAGGACTACTGAGCTGCTGCTGCAGCCACCGTAYCTAACACTGGCTAAAATGTAGCTACAGTAGCTACAAACTAAATGCAGTAAAAGCACAGCTAAAAGCTAAACTAAGCAAAACTATGCTAAAACTTAAAGGTAACTAAACATTAAAGCAAAACAGAAAAATAAGCTAAAAGCTAAAATGTGCAAAACATTACCCAAAAGCAAGTTGCTAAAAAGCTAAATGTAGCCAATCAATAATGTTAGCAGGATAAAGTAACAACACAAAAAGCAGTTTTACCACTGCTTTAACATTAGGAAAGTTGATCATCCTGTCAAGTCAGGCTTTGGTATCGGTTTTACAAATAAATAAATATTTTTTACAATTCAATATCAAACTATTATCAGTAGCAGGACTATGAAACAATTATTCAAACGACTTTATTCTGGTAATTAAAAACAAAGTTCTTAGTCTGGTCCTAATGGTACGTTATACCTTTTGATAACCTTTTTTTTCTAATCCAGCTAGGCATGCTAAACGTTAGCCCCTCCAATACTAAAGCCAGCTTATCAAAAGTAAAAGCCAGATTATAAAGCTAGCTTATCAAAGCTAAAGCTAGCTTATAAATGCTAAAGCCTGTCTATAAATTCTAAAGCCAGCCTATCAATACTAAAGCTAGCTTATAAATGCTAAAGTCTGCCTATCAATGTTAAAGCTAGCCGATCTATGCTAAAGCTAGCTTATCAAGGCTAAAGCTAGCCTATCCACGCTAAGGCTAGCTTATCAATGCTAAAGCCTGCCTATCAATGCTAAAGCTAGCCGATCTATGCTAAAGCTAGCTTATCAAGGCTAAAGCTAGCCTATCCATGCTAAAGCTAGCTTATCAAGGCTAAAGCTAGCCTATAAATGCTAAAGCTAGCTTATCAAGGCTAAAGCTAGCCTATAAATGCTAAAGCTAGCCTATCCATGCTAAGGCTAGCTTATCAATGCTAAAGCCTGCCTATCAATGCAAAAGCTAGCCTATCCATGCTATGGCTAGCTTATCAATGCTAAAGCTAGCCTATCCATGCTAAAGCTAGCCTACCCATGCTAAGGCTAGCTTATCAATGCTAAAGCCAGCCTATAAATGCTAAAGCTAGCCTATCCATGCTAAAGCTAGCCTATCCATGCTATTGCTAGCTTATCAATGCTAAAGCTAGCCTATCCATGCTTAAGACTAGCTTATCAATGCTAAAGCCAGCCCATCTGTGCTAATGGACTACCGAGGAGGCAATCCAGTGGGAGACCAGTCTAAACATGCTAGCCACTAGCCTCTCCAGTGCTAACACATGTGAACAGTCTTCTTCTCATTCACCACTGGTGTTGGCCTCTCATTAATCACATCTGGAGTCTTCTACAAGGACGTAGCCACCTCTGGGTGCGCAAATCTTATTTTTGGCCCTCATACCATGAAGGCCATAAAAGACACGTACAAAAGCAGCTAACGCTAAATAAAATGCTAACTTGTGGATGTTGAGCCTTTCGGCTGTTCAGACGCCTCAGATGAGCTGAAGGAGTCAGGAAGGAGTCCAGGTTTCGGCACCACGGCTGTAAAAGACTCAGGGAAACTCCTCGGCCGCTGCGAGTGTTTGGAGTCTCATCAAAGCGTCTCCAGAGTGTGAAACGAGCTCCGGTACGACAGCGTCTCCTCTCAGCTCTCTACTGGTTTTATAATTCAGAATGCTCTCTCCTCATTGGGCATGGACATCAAGGCTGCCGTCTGCCAATATCCCATTAACTGTGACCTCTGCGGGACAATGACAGATGATCAGTTATGCCTGAGCGCAGACTGGACTATTAGTTATGCACGAAAAGATCAAGTGTATCAGCATCTTCTTAAAGCTGTTCCYCACAGCAGCGCCTGCAGAGTGATTCCTCAGTTACTGTATGATTTTACTGTTTCTTCCTCCCCCCGAGGGCGTCTTTCTGTTTCTTTCTCTTCAGGAAAAGAGCGGGTCATGGAGGACTCGGTAATAGCTCCCAGTGTGTTCTCTAATGTGAGAGAAAACAGAAAGCATGCTGACCGTAATCACGTTAGGCAGCACTTCACTAAATAAAGCAAAAGGCCCTTCTCATCAAATCCACACAGCCACTAAGTGGGCCTTGAAGGCACCTCGGCATCCCGCTCTGTGTGTGTCTGTGTGTGTGTGTGTGTGTGTGTGTGTGTGTGTGTGTGTGTGTGTGTGTGTGTGTGTGTGTGTGAGGAGGAGAGCCAAAGACAGTGTGGTCATTTTCTACATGAAGCATCACTTTGTGTGATCACGTCTTTAGGTTTTATCCCCACAAACCTTTAGGAGGAGTGAGCATTTCATGCAGACAAACTCCCCGTCTATTAATAAACGCCTCATCGTCTTTTCAGCAGCGTCCTTGCAGACCTGAGCCGCTCAGCTTTGCTGTCCAAAGCCGTTTTTGACCACTGGGAGTTTGTGAAAGAGGCAGATTTCAGCTCATTATGAAGAGAGAGAGGCGGACAGACAGGAAGTCAGGCAGACAGACAGACAGGAAGTCAGGTGGACAAATAGGAAGTCAGGTGGATTGATGGTAAACAGGAAGTCAGGTGGACAGACAGAAAATCAGGTGGATTGATAGTAAACAGGAAGTCAGGTGGATAAACAGGAAGTCAGGTGGACAGACAGGAAATCAGGTGGATTGATAGTAAACAGGAAGTCAGGTGGATAAACAGGAAGTCAGGTGGACGGACAGGAAATCAGGTGGATTGATAGTAAACAGGAAGTCAGGTGGATAAACAGGAAGTCAGGTGGACAGATAGGAAATCAGGTGGACAGACAGGAAATCAGGTGGATTGATAGTAAACAGGAAGTCAGGTGGACGGATAGGAAGTCAGGTGGACAGAGAGGAAGTCAGGTGGATGGATACAGTAGTAAACAGGAAGTCAGGTGGATAAACAGGAAGTCAGGTAGACAGACAGGAAATCAGGTGGACAGAGAGGAAGTCAGGTGGACAGAGAGGAAATCAGGTGGATTGATAGTAAACAGGAAGTCAGGTGGACAGACAGGAAGTCAGGTGGACAGACAGGAAGTCAGGTGGATAAACAGGAAGTCAGGTGGATGGATAGGAAGTCAGGTGGACAGAGAGGAAGTCAGGTGGATGGATAGTAAACAGGAAGTCAGGTGGACAGAGAGGAAGTCAGGTGGACAGAGAGGAAGTCAGGTGGACAGAGAGGAAGTCAGGTGGACAGACAGGAAGTCAGGTGGATGGATAGTAAACAGGAAGTCAGGTGGATAAACAGGAAGTCAGGTGGACAGAGAGGAAGTCAGGTGGACAGAGAGGAAGTCAGGTGGACAGACAGGAAGTCAGGCGGACAGATCATTTGACTTCAAAACAGCTTATTTTAAGACATTTACACGTCTTTGAAGCTTTCGGGCCACAAAAAAAAGTCATGGCGGGCCATATTTGGCCCGTGGGCCTTGAGTTTGACATATGTGTTTTATAGGAAGAGACTCGAGATTTGGATTCCTACATTAAGAGCTATAAAAATGTGTAGAATTACTGTGTTGGTGTGTATTTTAAAGTATTTTCACAGTTTTTTTATTTAGTTTCTTTCAGATCTGAGGACATTTAAATAATTATTTCAAGCAACTGATRTATTTATTGGCTTTTATTCCACGAAAAACAAAAAACCATTTCAATTAATAAAATTATTTATTTTGAGTCTGTTGTACACAAGTGTAACTTTTTGTATTTGACTCAAAGCATTAATCTTGCTTTTTTTTAGCCAAAGTTCATATGAATCAGTTTATTTGAAAAATACAACTTAATGGTCTCTCCGATCTGAACCTGAATGGTGTTCTGTTATTGGTTCTTTGCATGGGTTGTCCATAACGAACATCATGTTTGAGCATAGGGTGGTCCATAAGTGTACTTGGTACCAGGCCACAGGTCGATGATTGATTTTGTAATCATGTTGTCGGACCTGCGGCCCTATGTTTTGGACACTCGGGTGAAGAAACAGCCGGAGCTGTCAACTGATCACCACCTGGTGATGAGTTGGATCCGGTGGTGGGGGAGGCTCCCGGACAGACCTGGTAAACCCAAACGTATAGTGAGGGTGAACTGGGAATGTTTGGTGGAGACCCCTGTCCGTGCGATCTTCAACTCACACCTCCGGGAGAGGTTTTAACATGTCCCAGCGGAGGTTGGGGACATGGAATTCAAATGGACCATGTTCAGGGCCTCCATTACAAATGCGGCTTCCAGGAGTTGTGGCCTGAAGGTCATCGGTGCCTGTCACGGCGGCAACCACAGGATCCGCTGGTGGACACTAGCAGTGATGGAGGCCGTCAGGCTGAAGAAGGAGGCCTTCTGGACTTGGCTTTCCCGGAGGACCCCTGAAGCAGCCAACAGGTACAGGGTGGCAGAAAGGGTTGCAGCTTCTGTGGTTGCAGATGCAAAAACTCGGGCGTGGGAGGAATTCGGGGAGGCCATGGAGAAGGACTTTTGATTGGTCTTGAGGAGGTTCTGGCAAACCGTTGGACAGTTCAGAAAAGGAAAGCGTTCCCTGTCCCATGCTGTACTTGGCTTGGCTGGGGATCTGCTGCTGACCAGGACTGAGGATATCGTTGGGCGGTGGAAGGCACACTTTGAGGATCTCCTGATTCCACACTCCATGTCCACCTTTGAGMAGGCAGAGTCTGAAGACTCAGGGAAAGACGAGTCCATTACCATGGGAGAGGTCAGCGAGGTAGTCAAAAAGTTCCTTGGTTGCAGGGCACCAGGGGTGGATGAGATTCGCCCCGAGATGCTGAAGGCTCTGGATGTTGTGGGGGTGTCATGGTTGACACTTCTCTTCAACATCGCATGGAGGACTGGGACAACTCTTGTGGAGTGGCAGACCAGGGTGGTGGTTCCCATTTTTTTAAAGAAAGGGGACAAGAGTGTGTGTTCTAACTATCGTGGGATCACACTTCTCGCCCTCCCCAGGAAAGTTTACTCCAGGGTGTTGGAAGGGAGGCTCCAATCGATTGTCGAACCTCGGATTCAAGAGGAGCAGTGGGGCTTTCGTCCTGGGCGTGGAACAATGGACCAGATCTTTACCGTTGCAGAGTTGCTGAGAGGGTCATGGGAGTTTGCCTCCCTGGTCTACATGTGTTTTGTGGACTTGGAGAAGGCTTATGACCGTGTTCCTTGGGGAATTCTGTGAGGGGTGCTGCAGGAGTATGGAGTGTCTGGGTCGCTACTAAGAGCAATCCAATCCTTGTAGAACCAAAGCAGGAGCTGTGTTCGCATTCTTGGAACAAAGTCGAGCTTGTTCTCAGTGCAGGTTGGACTCCAGGGCTGTCCCTCATCTCTGATCCTGTTTGTAGTGTTTATGGACAGGATCTCAAGGCACAGTCGTGGAGAGGAGGGTGTCTGGTTTGGGGACCACAGGGTTTCATCTCGGCTGTATGCGGATAATGTGGTTCTGCTGGCGTCTTCAGTCCAAAACATTCAGCATGCACTGGGGCGGTTTGCAGCCGAGTCTGAAGCAGCTGGGATGAAAGTCAGTTCCTCTAAATCTGAGGCCATGGTTCTTGACCAGAAAAGGGTGGAATGACCCCTCCAGGTCAGGGGAGAGTTTAAGTATCTGGGTGTCTTGTTCACGAGTGATGGTAGGATGGAGCAGGAGATAGATCAATGGATTGGGGCCTCGTCCTCAGTAATGAGGGCGTTGCTTTGGTCAGTCGTGGTGAAGAAAGAGCTGAGTCAAAAGGCAAAGCTCTGGATTTACTGGTCTGTCTTTGTTCCAACCCTCACCTGTGGTCATGAGGCGTGGATCATGACCAAAACTACGAGATCCCAGGTACAGGCGGCTGAAATGAGCTTCCTTCGTAGGGCYGTCCTGGCTCAGTCTTAGAGACAGGAGGAGGAGCTCCGTCATCTGGGGGGAGCTCGGAATAGAGCCACTGCTCCTCCACATTGAAAGGAGTCAGTTGAGGTGGTTCGGGCATTTGTTTAGAATGCCTCCTGGACGCCTCCCTTTAGGAGGTTTTCCACACGTCCCACTGGGAGAATGCCCTGGGGAAGATCCAGGACTCTCTGGAGGGATTATGTATTCTCTCTGGTCTGAGAACGCCTTGGGGTTCCCCACGACGAGCTTTCCAGGACACTTTCCAGCGTTGCTGTGGACAGGGATGTCTGGGTTTCTCTCCTGGACCTGTTGCCTCCGCGACCCGACTACGGATAAGCAGAAGCTCAGATGCATAAAACCTGTCTTCCTTCCCACGAACGCCACCTACAAGATCACATTTCAGGTCGTTTTGATGGAAAAAGGGATTTCTGCAGTATCAGCAGGTTTCTGGCGTCTCTCAGCGGGACTTCAACAACAATGTTTCAAAATAAAAGCTGCTGAAAACATAATGAGCCAAGGTTTTATGACAGACCCAGGGACGACGTATGCAAAAACAGTCTGAATTTAAAGGAAAGGCTTTCAAAGTCAGGAGGTGAAAAAATAAAAGTTGTGGATGACGTGTTACAAACGAGTTTCTAAAACTATTGTTCGTGATTTGTTTTAAAGTGGTTTGAAACGTGCAGCTTTCCCTTTAGAGTTTGAATATTTTTGTAAGAAAAACGTCTAATTTTTGGGAAATGAAGCCAGCAGATTTAGTCGATTTAGTCGTAGTTGTGGTGGGAAAAACTGTTTTTATGTTTCCATTTGGAGCTTTTGGAGCCACAGTAAAAAATACTTTGATTGTAAAATATAAAAGTATTTGATTCATACATAAAAAAACACAAAGTTGTTTTAAAAAAGAAAGAAATTTTTAAATCTGTTAAAGAATAGCAGAACATAATGAACTAAAGAACAGGAATACAGTGCAGTGGTTATAAATTAGGTGTGTGTGTG
>NW_013952544.1:1380915-1384310 GCF_001266775.1 Austrofundulus limnaeus
CACACACACACACACACACACACACACACACACACACACACACACACACACACACACACACACTCTGACAGCAACGGTTAGTTTTTACTAACAGTTTTTAGTTTTTCTGTTACACAACCATGACAAAATAATATTTGTCTTTAAGTAGATTTAGGCAGATAAGAAGTTATAACTTGATCTGATTTGGTGTAAAGTTCTGCAGTTAAACATGTTTGATCTGTATTTTACTTATTTACCCGTCAGTGTAAAGCTTTGGGCGTATCGATCAGTTGTTTTGTGTATCAACTGTAATATAACTCTTTAATAATCTTCTTTGAATGTTTATATGGAACTCCAGTGGTGACATCAGGGACTGGATTTAAACATTTTTTACGTTACATTGCAATACTTTCGCATTACTTTGGATTCATTTTTGCTTTACCTCAGAATACTCTGGAGTTATCTTGCAATATTTTTTGAATTACCTCGTAATAATTTTCACAGTACTTTGCGATACTTTTTACATTGCCTTGAAATACTTCTTGCATTACATTTAAAGTTTTTACAATACCTTGCAATACTTTTTACATTGCTTCCCAATATGTTTTGTTGTCTCGCAATACTTTTTAAATTGCTTCAAAATACTTTTTATATAGCCCCAAAATACTTTTTACATTACCTTGCAATACTTTTTATGTTTCCTTAAAATACTTTTTACATTGCCTTGAAATACTTTTTGCATTATCTTGCAATACTTTTTATGTAACCTCATAGTACTTTTTACGTTGCCTCCTAATACTTTTTAGGTTACCTTGCGATACTTTTTACGTTTCCTTAAAATACTTTTTACGTTTCCTTAAAATACTTTTTACTTTGCCTTGAAATACTTTTTACATTGCCTTGAAATACTTTTTNGTTTCCTTAAAATACTTTTTACGTTTCCTTAAAATACTTTTTACTTTGCCTTGAAATACTTTTTACATTGCCTTGAAATACTTTTTACATTGCCTTGAAATACTTTTTGCATTATCTTGCGGTACTTTTTATGTAACCTCACAATACTTTTTACGTTGCCTCCTAATACTTTTTACATTACCTTGCAATACTTTTTACGTTTCCTTAAAATACTTTATGTTTCCTTAAAATACTTTACTTTGCCTTGAAATACTTTTTACATTGCCTTGAAATACTTTTTACATTGCCTTGAAATACTTTTTNTTGCCTTGAAATACTTTTTACATTGCCTTGAAATACTTTTTACATTGCCTTGAAATACTTTTTGCATTATCTTGCAGTACTTTTTATGTAACCTCACAATACTTTTTATGTTTCCTTAAAATACTTTTTACGTTTCCTTAAAATACTTTTTACGTTTCCTTAAAATACTTTTTACATTGCCTTGAAATACTTTTTACATTGCCTTGAAATACTTTTTACATTATCTTGCAGTACTTTTTATGTAACCTCCCAATACTTTTTACGTTGCCTTGCAATACCTTTTTGCATTACCCCGCAACACTTTTTACAGTACCTTGTGATACATTTTATGTTACCTAACCTCATTAATATTTTTTTGCATTACCTCACAGTACTTTTTTAATTACTTTACAATACTCTTACATTACCTCACTATACTTTTGTGTTCCCTCACAATACGTTTTACTTTACTGCACAAAAGTTGTTCATTACTGTTCTTTCTGCAGGTTCACATTATCACATTCTCATACAGGAGTTACTGCGTTATTTCATCTTCGGTGTAAATATTTCACAGTTGTGTTGGCACCAGCTGTTTTGGTGAGCAGATATTTCAAAATAAAAGTCTTGTTAAATCAGTTAATACGAAACGTTACAATTACCTGAAGAATGAAAAACCTTTGCACGGGAATGCAAAAAGTATTACGAGGTAATATAAAAGAATAAAAAATATTCCCCACTGGCGCTTCGGGGGCTCCGTACTTTGACTCATTTTATTATGAAGAAAATCAGTGTGTAACAAATTTGAATGTTTTCGTTTGTCAGATTTATCAATGTTTGTTTATGTTTTCCTGCCTGTCCTCCCTTCTCTCCTCGGYTCAATCCTTCAGGCTGGTTCAAAGCCTCAGCTGCTGCAGTGATTTTCTTTGGCTCGCCGACCTGCTGACGCTCCCAAAGATCAGAGGTAAGACGAGGCCCTCGCTCCTCCACACCTCCCTCAGCAGAAAAAAAAGCTCCTCCATCAATTAATAACTCTCCCACAGGAGCTCTAGTTTGTGTACATAAGCAGCACTATAACCTCACAAACAGGGTGGAGTTTTTATTCCCCCTCTTTCTCCTGTTCATTAAATTAGTAATTCATTTGTAGGGAGAGCAGATTTACTGATGTGCAGGCAGGAACATATTTCCTGGCTTCCCCTGGGGGCGTCGTTGCTGACTCGTGTCATATTTACTGTGTAATTGATTTTTAAACACTCGTCTTACTCCGTTCCCGCACGACTATTTTTTACCCTTTCCTTCACAGCCGGCAGCGATTGATCCTTTCGTTCTGACCGACGGTGTGGCTCTCTCCATAATAAGACAAACATCATGTCAGATCTGCCTTTCAGTCTTCATCGTCTCTCTTCAGCTCCCTGGAGTTCGACAGGAGACGCAGGAACATCAGAGATAGAGAGGAGAAAGAAAAGGTGAAATAAACTGAGGGTCAGGTCTAGAACTTCACAATCCCTGACCTCCAGGGTGGTCCACGTGTCAGGGTCTGACCTGACACGAAGCACAGAAACCTTCATAAACATCAGGACAGGGTCATCGAGTGGTTATTTAGTGACTTAATCATTCGGGACATCAGTCAAAGAGCCGAGCGTTCGAAGACTTCATCCAGGCTAAGCTAACGGCTAACCAGACGAGTGTCAGTTTTAAAAAAATAACTGTTCAGGTTTATAAAAAATGTTTCTTAAATGAACAGAATCAGCTAATATTAAACACCATCATGAGAGTTTGTTCCTCTTTTGCAATATAAACCAAGGATTTACTACTTTTACGTTCCTTTTATTTAGCATTTTGCAACACTGAGTTTGAATTTTATTAAGTTTGATTAACCTTTTGCTACTTTTATATTTTAGCTGCTGCTTAGCTTTTGGCTAACAAAAAGTTACTTATAATCAAAAGCTACCCTTTTGTTATTTTTTGCATTTTGCTAATTTTTAGGTAAAATGTTGCCAATTTGAGATTTCAGTCAGCTTTGGCTGTGTCCAACACGACAGGACGGGTCCTCCGGAGGACCCAGACTACCCGGTCGCGGCGGGCCGGGTCCTTGGTAGACCGGGAAGACCGGAAAAAAAGTGTCTGTGAATTTGGACGGTCTAGCCTCCCCTCCTTACCCCGGCGTACGTCATGTCACCTAGCAACTGTGACGACGCTAAACATCCATCCATCCATCCATC
>NW_013952544.1:1384495-1389826 GCF_001266775.1 Austrofundulus limnaeus
CGTCCGCCATTACTAGCTTAAACAAATCTCCAGTCGGGCCGCAATGCATTATGGGATACGCTGGGCCGGGAAGGATCCACCAGTCCTTCAAATCGGGCCAAAGGAAGGACGTATTTGTCGGCCGCATCGGAGGAGTCTTCCGTTTTGGACGTCCTTCGTCGCGGCGCTGTGACGTATGCGGCCGACGAATTCGGCCTTCGGAGGACCCGTCCTGCCGTTTTGGACACAGCGTTTATGTTACATTTAGCTAGCATGTTGCTACTTTTACCTAGCTTTTGGCTACTTTGAGCTAACATTTTGCTGCTCTAAGGTAGCACTTTGTTACTTTGGGCCTTAGACTACGTTTTTGTTACTTTTAACTTTCAGCATTTTGCTACTTTACCTTTTAGCTAACATTTTGCTACCTTTTTATGTTACATTAAGCTAGCATTTTGTTGCTTTGAGACAGCTTTTTGCTACTTAGCCTTAAACTACCTTTTTAATTTCAGCTAACATTTTGCTAACTTGCGTGTTCAGTTTTATGCTACTTGGCATTTTGTTATATTGAGCTAGCAATTTGCTACTTAGCCTTATCTTTTACTTTCAGCTAGTGTTTTGCTACTTTACCCTTGTAGCTAACAGTTAAGCYTTTAAATAGTTTTATGCTACTTTAAGCTATCGTTTTGCTGCGTTGAGCTAGCATTTTGCTACGTCACCCTTTTAACGAACATCTTGTTAATTTAAGATAGCATTGCTTTATATTTAGTTTTGATCTACCTTTGTGCTACCTAGGTTTTAGCTAAGTTTTTACTATTTTTAGTTTTCAGGGCAGACTTGTGATATTTTTAGATTCTAGCCATCTTTTTGCTACTTTTAATTAGCTAACCTCTTTGTATTTTTATTTTTTAGCCAGTATTTCTACTTATAGCTATACTATTCATACATTTCATCTTCTATCTTTAGCCATGCGTATTTTTAAGATTTCAGATAGCATTTAGCTACTTTTAGCTGGTGTTCTGTTTCTGTAAGAATGAACTCAGATACKGGTTTTTTTTCCCGCTAAACTGTGGAGCTCTGAGAAATCTCGCTGCATTTCAGCAGGAAATCTTTACTCTGTAATTAGAATTAGTCTAATTTAGCAGCACTTTCATCATTTGGAGAGAATAGTTTTAATGCACATCTTTACAAAGAAACTGACTGCTGTTAACGYTTTTTTTCGAGTATAAATCAACCTTTAAATGTAATTTAAGACTTATCAGCTGTTCCACAATAGCGGTAATCGTCTCACAGGGAGTTGATACTTAATAAACACGTTAGAAAGATTAGTGATTAGAGGAACGAGGGGGGAAAAGAGATGAAAGGATACCATCAAAACCTGGAAAAGAAACAATTAGAGGCGGACGAAGCTGAGGATGGATGAAGAGCAGTGTGGTGAGCGGGGGAACAGAGAGCCAAGGTGCAGGGCTCTTCTAATCAATCCATGGATGCATTGTAAAATCAATGCTCTGTATAATTAGGGCAATCCAAGGGTAAAAAAAAACCCACCCTGCTCTGCATTTTGCCTCCATCTGCACTAAGTCTTTGCTCTCTCCTCTCCTGTAAAAAATAAAAAAGCAGCACCTTCAGTGTAAACAGCTTCAGGTCACAGTTACGTTATTTCAAATTGGCTGGAATAATTGAAAAACCCGGAGGTCCGCGCCGGACGAGTCGTGGAGAAAAGTGCAAACGCCTGGGAGGGATCAGCATCGTATGATTAACTTCAGCCGAAGCCTCGGTTTTAAACAGGCTGATGGTGTTTTGTAATAGCTTTTAACTTCCACAGATGAGCTGTGATCAATACGTCCCATCACAGCCACTCGTGTCGGCGGCACCTCCAAACGAGAAGGACATTTATCAGACGTCCCGCTCCGACGGGACATCCTCACAGGTTTTTAAATCTTGAAGGGGAAACTTGATTTGATTTATTGATTCAACAGGAAAAGATTACTAAAAATCAAGCCTGACTCAGCATAATTGCTGTTTTACAGCAGGTTCCTGTTCTGCAGCACATAAAACACTCAGAATTACAGCATCACAATCACATCATTATACACCATAGACACAAAGACAAACAAGCATACCAAATTTCAGGAAGGCAGCATTTGCAAAATAGGATGTCTAAATATGAGCACAACAAAAAGTGTCCAGCAGATGGCAGACAAGATTCTTCTTAAAGGGCTGTAGTTTTGAAAMGGACTTTATGTTTTGAGGAATGTCATTCCATGCTTTAGTATAAACATAGAAGAAAGACCTCTGGCCGTAACAGTTTTTAAAAGTTGGTAATATCAGTTGTCCTTTTGTAACAGATCTAGTTGAATGACCACTTCCAGAHTTTGATTTGGGCAYCAATGCACAGAGAGTTCCATAATTGGCACCTTGGAAGATCTGAAAATATAAATTAATACCACTATACAAACCATAATTCTGAAAAGTCAAGGCATCAGACAATGAAAGAAGTGTACAGTGATGAGTCCAACCAGGAAGTTTTTATGAATTTTGTAGGCCCTGTTGTAGAGCCTAACTAATGTTAGCGCTTACAACTTGTTGTCAGAAGCTAATGTTAGCGCTCGTACTGTTTTCCCCCAGAGGACTTGTTGTCAGAAGCTAAATTTAGCGCTTGTGCTGTTTTACCCCAGACGATTTGTGGTTGGAAGCTAACATTAGCGCTTACYACTTCTTGTCAGAAGCTAACATTAGCACTTGTGCTGTTTTGCCCTGGACACTTATGATAAGCCAACATTGACTATGTCCAAAACGGCAGGKCGGGTCCTCCGAAGGCCGGATTCGTCGGCCGCATACATCACAGCGCCGCGACGAAGGCCGTCCAAAACCTAAGACTCCTCCAATGCGGCCGACAAATGTGTCCTTCCTTTGGCCCGAATCGAAGGACAGGTACGATGGATCCTTCCTTCCTTCCTGGCCCAGCATATCCCATAATGCACTGCAGCCCGACTGGAGATTTTTTTTATGRTAGTAATTGCGGACGAAGCGAGAGAAAAGAATATGTTTTAAATGAAAATATGGCGGTTTTCTGGTCTTCCCGGTCTTCCAAGGACCTGGCCCACCTCGACCATGTAGGCTGGGTCCTGCAGAGGACCCGGCCTGTCGTTTTGGACACAGCCATTAACCAGACGTAAATGTATGGCAAGCCACAAGTGCCACAAAACAAAAATGTTCCTCTGCTTCAGTTCACATGAGACTACGGAGGCAGATTTCATAAAAAATGCTTAAAACTCAAAAACTATTCAATAAACGAGCTTAAATTTTTGTTTTTGTAGTTTAGCTCTGATGAAGGGCTATCCATCAGACACACCAATGAGTCACACGCCCCCCATTCCCCCCCGACCACCACCCAAAACAATAAATCTGTTCTGGTTTAGAGTTCTGGAGCTTTGTACGAGGGTCACATCTTCTAACAGTGGTGTCCAGTTTACATTTAGTTTGCATGAATGAAGCATCCTGTTTCCATGAGGAGGATCTCTGGAAACTGATGTTTTCTCAGTGACTGCTGTGATGGATGAACATAAAAAAATATTGGAAAACGTTTTAAATCTGCTGTAGTTTCTAATGCCAGGCAGGGTTGCCAGATAAGAGATGATAAACTGTCACTTTAAAATGATATAATTTCGACCCAAATGATACGGTATGAATGGTAATTATTGTGTTTCTGGTGATCTGGATTAAAAAAAATCAGTTTCAGAGGAAACAATTGCATTTCTCATGTTTCACTCAAGTTGTAGTGGTGTAAACCAGGCCTGGAGTTTTAACTTCCTCTCCTCAGACAGGAACAGAAAAGTTTAGTTTCTTGGACTTGAAACTTCAGGGTTTTAGCCCACGTCGCTCTCTTTCACGATCCAGTCGAACAAATGCAAACATAATTCAGTTTATTCCACCAGAATTGATGCTTGTGACTTTTTTTTGCCGATGATGCCACGTTATGAATGGAAGAACCGCAAAAAAATAATCACATCTTAAATCCAGAAACAAGTTTTAACGTCATTTCCCAG
Organism: Austrofundulus limnaeus; assembly: GCF_001266775.1. NCBI lineage: Eukaryota > Metazoa > Chordata > Actinopteri > Cyprinodontiformes > Rivulidae > Austrofundulus > Austrofundulus limnaeus. The sequence continues at coordinate 1,388,521 of NW_013952544.1, forward strand.
TTCCACGACGCTGAGCCCAACTGAGCCAAAACCTGCTGGTGCCGACAGGCGACTGATGTCTCTCTCATTAAATACAGATCCTCCAAGAAGTCCACGAGTGATAGATCCCACACGGGGGGAGAAATCAGGGCCGGCCCACTGCTAATCCATAAAGGATTGCCTGCTTCGTACCTGAAACGGATCCAGAACTCAAACTGACACACAGGGCAGCACATCTGCAGACATAAAAACAGACTCCTCACTCAGCCCACTGGCTTTAATCTCTTTAAGTGTTTTTTCTCTCCTCCTTCTCCTCCTCCTCCCCCCTCGCAACGTTGCCGCTCAAACTTTCATCAGCTCCTCCCTCGACAGGAGGCGCGGACGCTCAGTTGTCCATAAAGTTTCTGTCTTCTGCCATAAATCCCGTCTGTTAATGCTGATGTCAGCATCTGGGTTCGAAGCTGCAGCCAATCACTTCTCAGATTGTAGCTGAAGAAACGAGCCGAACCTTCAGCTGGGATTTAATGATCGTTTGATGCTGTTGTCCTCTCTTCTCTGCTGTGATAAACGGTGTTATTGAAGAGATCATTCACAAAGTTTTGGTGAATAAGACTTTCTGTTTGATTTTACCCCCAAACGGTCTGGTGTTTTTGCAGGATCAGGCAGCTGCAGAGGTGTTTGTATGAGCTCTCAAATCAAGTTTAAAAGTTTGTCTTTGATGCTCAGTGGAATAAATGTAACCTGTTTGATTAGAATTTAAAACTGAAACATTCCATTGGAGACATTTTGTATAAACGTGCATGCTCACAACCGCACAAACAGGTGTTTACATCCTGGGTTTTCTATTCAGACACTGACTGAATGGTATGTGCATATGTGTYTGTATAGATATTAGGGGTGTAAGAAAATATCGATACACTGAAATATTGCGAAATTTCATTTCCCGATACTGTATCGATATTCTAAAGCCCTGTATCGATTTTTTTATTAAGGTTTAAAATGTCAACCTTCTTGCCAACTGTTKATTTTTATGTTGTAGTTCAGCCTCTGACCACTAGTTTGCAGCAGTGAGTAGGGCTGTGTATTGGCAAGAATTTGGCGATATGATGCATATCATAACAGAGGGGTCACGATATGATATATCCTGATATATTGCGATACTGTAAGCAAGGCAATATATTGTGATTTTTTTGTCCAAAAATTCTATTAAATAAAAACTTCTTACTGAAGAAAAAAGAAAAGCTAATGTTTACTCACAATGCTAATGCTCTCTTACTCTCTGGCGCTCAAGAGGTAGAGGAGCCAAATGTCTGGCTCACTGCTGCCA